>NW_024424786.1:25940206-26079508 GCF_017311325.1 Ursus maritimus
CTTTCCCTAATGATATCTATGTCAACTTAGTAATCATCTCCTAGAGCTTGAGCTCATCTACATGGATCCTCCCATTCCTCCCCTCTCAAATCTCTCCATTTCATTCTTTTTGTGTTTTTAAAGGATTCTTCAGAGAATGATTCCAACAGCTCTTACAGCCTCTTTCTACAATGTTAAGAGGATACCTCTGAATGGTTCCTCTAGAACTCATGAGAGGGGGAGATGTTGTCTTTCCTGTACTGTTATATTTGCTCTGGTTCTAGCCACCCTTTCTTCTCTAAGGATAATTAAAATGTCTGCCTTTTTTCTAGTTCCCTATTAAAAGTAGTTCAACCTGGACTCATTCTTTTCCCTTTCAAGTGTATTTAGCCCGGCTTCGAATATCTAATTTCCTGTGTAAATCTATCTAGTCTACATATCAATCTTTCTCCTGTGAAAAATCTCTCTTCTTTCAGTTTAATTATGTTATGTGTCCTCCCCCACCCCCTTCATATTATTACCTCATCTCTCTAATCCTGGTATTAGAGTGAAATTTAGGTGTTTTTTTTTTTCCCCTAAGCAATCCAATTCCTCCTTGATTTCCCGAGCAAAATGGATTCTTTGAGAGCGTGTTCTAACTACTAAACTTTCTGACCTTCTTTATTGGCTTCTTAGCCATTGGACTTGGAATAAAAATATATGACGTTGTTTTTCTAAGTTGGGAAAAAAAAAAAGGCCAACAGCCTATTTATAATAAGGGCCTTCATTCCTTTTTATAAAACATTCCACCCTCCAATAAGTAAAACCACAGTGCAAAACGCTGATATTTTAAATTATATTCAAAGACTATGTAATTAACCTATCTGGAGCCAATGTGAGACCATTTGGTAAGGGTTTAAATCTTGAGCTATGACAAAGCCTGTGAGTCAAAGAACTTAGTAGCCCCTCCCCACGGTTCTTTCTGTTGGCTCTAAATGCTGTTCAAAATAACATCAAAAAGGTAGAGCACCTGGGACATGGAATTAGTTTACTTTAAGATGCCTGGCAGAAACCACATTCCAGTGCTGTGTGGAAGCTTGGTGTCATATCCCGGCTTACAGACACAGCTGAATGACCAAAATATTGCTCAATCTTCCTATTCCAAGAGGCCAAACCAAGAGGCATATATACAAAAATTCTGCTATTTGGAAATAATTGTGGCAAGTAATAAAAGTATTACTCTTCATTCCGACCCTGAGTTTCCTTTGCTCAGGTAAAGTCTGCACCTCAGTACTGAACACAGCACCTCATTCGCCAACGCCTTGGTGCTTCCCACTGAAGCCCAAGAGGCCTGGCTTCCTGTTAAACATTATCTCTGCATCTACAAAAACTGGACATAATTGGTAGCTGTTTCTTAGGCAAGTGGGCAGTTTTGTGTCACCTAGGCCCAAATGCTAAGACTGAAGTCACCATTCTAGGTGATATCAGCAGCCTTCACATCTGTGCCAATTTGCTCCCAGGATGTCAGCTTCTCAAGGCTGCAGACTAAGGCCCAAGATGTAGGTAAATATATAAATACTCCTTTCTTTTCTTCCTAAGAACTGATTGAGAGTTAAGCCCTCTAGTTAATATGCTAAAATGCTAAAAACACCAGTCTGATTACTGATTAAGCACAAGGGAGGTGTGCTTAGATACACAGTCATGATGGGCTTTTTATATTCACCCCAGAACTGTTGAGTCTAACCCTCCTGGTCCTTAGCACAGAGGAGAGGCTCAGCCCTCCCCAAAAGGAAGAGCATACATACTTAGGTTTGTTGCCAAGAAGGATACCTCTGAAGGCAAGCAGACCCAGATGAAAAAGTGAGAGGAGGTTAAACGAAGCTTGTTAGGTGCTTGCGCTTAAATTCAGCAATCAGATCAGTTGCCCCTCCTCCTTTGGAGAAAAATTGGGAATAAGGAGGGAGTAAAGAGACACCAGAAATATTCTTCATTTGCCATCCCAGGATGTGGGGTAGAAAATCTCATCCTGCATGAAAATGTGGCCCTCGGGAAATAGAATTTTTGCCTCTAACAAACATTTGTAATATTGTAACAATAAAATAGAGGAAAATGTTAGCAGGGAACACTTTTCCCCACTCTTCTTGGGACTCCAATTAGCATAACACCAATGATTTCCTTCCTTATTTTTCCCACTTGAAGACTAGTTACTTGTCTGATTGTTAGGAGTGTAAGGATCAGCTGGGCCTGAAGAGGTTGGCTCCTTCCATCACTATCTTTTCTCTCATTGTGTATTCTACTCTCCTATCACTTTTCTCCATGGAATGGACCTGTAGTTTACCTTTCATTTAGGTTCAGTGTACTTGCAGGTACACTTGGCTGCATCTAAATCACATTCTCCAACAGTTTCATCAGTCATAAAGCCAACACTGTCACCTCCCGCTGTCAGTCCCCTGTGTCTGTCCCCCAGTTGCTTCTGAACTCAAGTGGAGAAAAGAGGGAGTATTGTTCATCAGGCCCCTTCAACCCCAACAGGAATGTAGAGAAAATATGTGATGGTGTCTGGCATGGGGCAGGCAATTAATAAATCTGTCTTCCCTTTTCAGCTGAAACATCTATCATACAGATTCAAAGACCATTTTTTTCCACACCCCCCATCCCCTTGCATATGATTTAAAGACTCTTCAACTGGATAAAAATCAAACTCTTTTCCACTCCTTCTATTATATTTCATGTCACTGGGTTAAAATAACACATTAGTTATCTCTGGCAAACTCCTCGAGTGTTCTTTTTCAAATCTCTCTGTCCATCTACATAATCTGGGCCCAACTTTAATGAGGTTTTGTCAACTCTCACCACTCTGAACAAGCCTGGATGAAAGAAAGGGCAAAGAACAATCAAGCAATATGGTGTAGTTAATTTCTGTGAGCCCAAAGACAGCTAATGGGACCACGGAAGCACCAAGGAGAGTGGGTTCTTTGTTATAAAATGGGTCAAATTTGTTTTCCATTATGAGTCTGCATTGTGTAACTCAGTACTGTCGTACCTCTCTGTCCTGCTGTGATAAAACAGGAAGGTCTGTTTTCCATGAAAACAGACTGGCTTCTCAGCCTGGAGATATGACACAATGCACATCCCAATTGCGGATGTCCCAATTTGCAGCCGCCATCCCTCTCTGGACAATTCCCTGGGCCATTCTTTAATGACAGCCTTCACATATAAGAAGAGCTATTGTACGGAAAATATACTTCTGAATAGAGCTGAACAGGAGGAAATAACTCTAAATTACACCAAATCTATGCAGGTTGGACATTAGTAAGAACTCTCGAATAATAAAACTCTTGTTGGACATGGATCAAGGTTATGACAGTATAGGATTATCCAGGTCATCCTTAGGAATACATGGACAGAAAATCACTGTGTAGAAAGCATTAGGCCTGAATAGGGTAACTATCTGGCCTAGGTGCCATCATTCCCCAGTTCCCTAATCATGACAGACATCACTAATTGAGCTCAGAAATCCTACTGAGCCCAGACATGGCCATAGAATTACTCTCAATGTTGTGCTTCAATGGCATATTACTAATAGATCAGAGTAGACGCAGGAGATGAAAACTTGGCTATCACTATTTCAGGCCTGCAAAGAAGTCTCTGAACTTTCAGATACAAATACTGGCATTCAGCATCTTATTATTAAATATGCTTTCCTTTGATAAAATAAAGCACATTTGTGAAATCCCCTTATCCTTTCCGTATAACACATTCCAAGTAAACTGGACTACCAATAATAAATTTTCTGAAGATGATGAACCCAGAGATCTCTAGCTGAATCCTACCACACATTATATCCCAGGAAAAAAACAGGGGATGAGGGCAGGTGGTGGGGTGGGGGTGGGGTAACATGGATATTCAAAGAAAGATCATGAGATGGAAAAAAAATCACTACATAATAAGTTAAAATATTTTCATCAGCTGTTATTTCAAATATTTCATAGAAAAGAGGCACTAGTTTTAAAAGCCTTTTAAGGAGGTTTTAGGAAAAATGCAAACTAACAAATAAGATGAGAGGTCATTTCAAGCAGGCATATACCAATCACTGATTAACATGGTTAAGAATGAGCAAGCACGGGCTTAAGAAAACTTAACAGAGAAAATGCAAAATCCACCAACATAATTGTGAGAGATGTTCCCGTCTGGATAGACTGCCCTAGTGGGGATGTTAGAATGGTCATATTTTGTGACTCTCCATTTTTATTCTCTTCCAAAGTAATCATAAATGAAAAAGGATTCATGACATAACAGAGCCATGCAGTTGTCACAAGATAGCTTACTTCCCTCATCCGTGACAAGTTCCTATGAATAAAAGCCACAGGAATGCAGAGGTTCTAGGTAACATAATTGGAAAATACAAACATTTTCATGTTTTTCAAGATTTCTATGTTTTAGTTTCTATTGCATAAATACATACCCATGCACAAACACATATACGTAGCTCTTTGTAGTTTATGACTAATGGAATCAGGCATTGTAAGCAACATGGCCTAGAGCCGGAAAGACATAGTTCCAAGTCCAATTCTGCCACTTAATTGGTGTGTGACTTTGGGCAAGTTAATTAAACTTTATGTATGTTACTTTGAAGTCTTTTATGACAAGTCTATTCAATACCCTTATGAAGATGGTGACTGAATTATCTGACCTAGAGTAGTGATTTAGCAAAATTACTCCACTGCTGTGTTATAAAAAGCAAATAAAGCCAAATCAAATAGATTGACTTAATTTCATTTGTAGTTATTTCCCTTAGAAATAAATATAAGACTGTTCAAGACAGTAAGGTGCTACCCCAAAATTTAGAATTTCACCTGGTGAAGGCTATTGGGAGTAAAGGTCTCATAAAATATACCCTAATATCTTTGGACTGACCTTTAGTGTGGTAATAAGGAGTTTGTCTACTAGTATCTGTTTATGGCATAAGCAATATAACACAGTGAACGAGAGTCAGATTGCTTGAGTTCAAATCTTCAAACCTCAGCTCTATCTTTTACCAGACATACAATTTTGGACAAGTTTCTTAACTGCTCTGTGCCAGTTTTCTCCTCTGTAAAATGGAAGCTTCTAGCTTATGTGGTTGTTCAGAGTATTAAATGATTTAATGAATGAAAGTACTTAGGGCATTGTCTGACATGTAGTTCACACCATATAAATGTTAGCTAATAACATTAATGTTTACCAAGTTTGTTCATCTGATGCATATAAAATCCATTCAGGGTAAATACATCCCCTTCCTTACAATAGAGTCTATGCTGTACAACTTCCTAGCAATTGATTTACTCAATGAATTATGACATGTAAAGGGTTAAGCTCCTTGACATTTATTTCGTATGAATGGGAATAACTATTCTTGGGAGGCAGACCTACCATTTATTTCCTCTCCAAAGCAGAGCCCAAATTTCTCTGTATTGAATGAAAGAGAAAAATAAATAAAAGAGAAAAAGAAAGAGAAAGAGAAAATAATCCTGGCAAATGGATCTGAAACGAAAATCCTTCATTCTTACTCAATCATAACATTCATCAGTACAAAAATGTGGCCAACTTTTCCACTGCCTGACCATGCATTGTCAGCTTTTCACTCTCTTTCTGCCTCTTCATTCAATTATGGATAGCACATTTTTTAGTAGCCCTACATATAAAAGAAATTTTACTCTGATTAAATATTGAACATTAAGATGGTCAGGCATACGTGCAAACAAGGAAGGCCTGAGTCAGTGGGAAATCTCAGCAACAAGGAATGGTCCCAAGGAGGCTATCCATTCCAGAAAAGTGACAGAGACATTTATAAAACTGTCTGAAGATTATAAATCAAATTGAGAACCCAAAGAAATTACTGTATGTTGGATATATAAATATATATAATCACGTATACACAACAATGATTCATGCCATTGAGGGACACAGAAAAGCTAAATTTCAGATATAAATAATTCTGAGTTCCTCAAACATGGTTTTGCCAGGAGACAGGGAGAAAGGATAGAGCTCAGCGCTCATTGGTCAAACAAGCGTAAAAGAATGACCGGAACCTGAGGATTTCAGGTATGCAAAGTGACAACTCATGCCCAAGCAGCACTATGCTGTCCCTCCTCAAAGTACGTAGCAAACCTGACCAATAAATCTCTCTAATAGCCCCTAGGAGGCAGATTGTGGCATTATCCCATTTTATGGATAGCATTCTATAGAATGTAGACTTGGGAATCTGCCCAAGGCGAGAGGCAAATTTGTCTCAGAGCTCAATAGGGCTTAAGCAGCTGTGCTGTCGTAGAAAGAAGAGTAGACTTAAAGCCTATGTAAGTTGTGAACTTAAGTCTTTTATTTCGGTCTTGCCCTCATTTTCTTCAACTGAAAACTGAAAGAGGAGCCATATGACTGACCATGTCTAAACCTGTAGCTCGTTTGGCCCATGGTAACTTCAGTTCCACATTTTCTACATTATGCCCATATTCCTCTACCTCCCTTACCTAACCATTCTGGTTTCTTCCCCCACAGTACTGTGCCTAGGCGATCAGAGAGATCTACCTACGATATGTCTATCAGCTCATTGCTTTCCTGCCCACAAACCTTCCGTGGCTCCTAGGACCATAACAGTCACTGAACTGAGTACTTTGCATTCTTTGCCGTGTGGCATAGAAAGGTCAGAGCAGAAAAATGAACACTGATTAGTTGATAGGTTCATTCATTCATTCAAGCAACAATCATTTATTGAATGCCTACAAGTGCCAGGCATTTCTTCCGCACTGGGGATGCAACAGTGAATAAAACAGACAATAGTCTCTATCCTCATGGAGCTATAGTCTAGTGGAGTAGACTGATAATATACAGATGGAGAAGTAAAATACATAGCATGTTAGACAGTACAAGGATTAAGGAGGAATATAAAAGGTAGGAAAGGGGGATATGAGGTCATGGGAGGATTATTAAAATTTTAGATAAATTAACTGGAGATAAGCCAAAGAGGTAGCATTTGAGCAAAGACCTAGAGAAAATGAGTAGCTCTTTTGTACTATGCACTCTAAATACAAAACTACCCTGTGAAGGCAGTCTTATTTTCCCATTTTACAGATGAGTAAGTGGTCTAATTAGATCTAGAATTGCTGGATTTATCAAATAATAATACAGCACTCCAAGTTAAATTTGAATTTTAAGAAAAGTATATAACATGCAATATCTGAGATACAGTAAAAGAAAAAAAAAGTACTGTTTATCTGGAATTTCTGGAGCTCGTAAATGATTGTGCGTATAGAGATGAAAGAGATTCTCAGTAATACTAATACTAATCCTATTTGACACTTATAGAGCGCTTCTGTACCAGGCATTGTTCTGTATTAACTCATATAATAATCACAGTAACACTTATTAGCTAAGTACTATCACTGTTCCCAATTTACAAATGAGAAAACAAAGGCACAGAGTAGCTTTGAATCCTGAAACCGAATTTGGGACTGGGAAAAGATTTTGTCACTTTGTTAAAGATCTGATATTAAATATAGAGTGCATTTTTTAGAAAGGATTTTTACTCTTTTAATTTTCATTGTCTCTGAATTTATGTACCATCTAAACAGATATTTGTATTTTATGTTTATCTCGTGCATCATTTGAGCAGTTGCCTTTGGTTGAGCTATTTTAGTCTTAGATTTCTTATATCCTATCTCTAGACCCTTTTTGAAAATTAAAATTAAAAAAAAATATTTTTCTCAGTCATGGGCTGGCTGAGTTCAGTGGACAATTCTTGCTTGAGGCTTTTCACGTGGTTGCAGTTAGTGGTGAAGTCACCAGATGGCTTCTTCACTCACATGTGGTATCTGGGTTGGATGGTGAGCATGGCTGGATTCCAGTCAGACATCCCTCTCCACCTGGCCTCTGCCATGGCTGGCTTGGGCTTCCTTACAACATGGCAGGCTTGGGGAAACCAACTGCTCTAAAGAGATTCTAGCTCCCCCCACCCGCAAGCTAGCATTCTAAGAATGCCATCTATTCTTTCAACAAGAATAGATTAGGGTGGTTAAAATACTTGCCCTTAAGTCATTGATAGAGAAGGAATTTGAACTCAAATTTATCTCCCTCAAAAGTGAGTATCAATGGGATGAGAAGCATCTATGGAAGGCAGAGACCAAATGTATGCGGGTGTAGATAAGAAGTATGACTGTGGGCTCGGACATGGGGGACACAGAAATACAGTCTGAGCAGACACTTACAAGGTAGGATGGGCCCAAACTGCAGTCTCTGTATGCCCTGATAGGGAGCATTGGTTTCATCCTGTAGGCAAGCTACAATCACCCAAGTCCCTGAGCAGAGAAACTTCCTCATTCTCCCCCTAGTTTTATGATTTAGAATAATAACTGAATTATCTGTACTAAGAAACAACTGAGCAGGTAGGTCACAAAATCTCTTTCAGTGTTATTTTACCTTTCTGTGAGATAAAAGAAATCTCTTGGGGCTCCTTTTATAAATAGATGATCCCAAACTTAACGAAGGTTTGGCTTAGAATCTTTCAACTTTATGATGGTACAAAGGCGATACACATTCGGTAGGAACCGAACTTATAATTTTGCATTTTGATCTTTTTCTGGGCCAGTGATATGCACTATGATCCTCTCTCGTGATGCTGGGTGGGGCAGCAGCTGCAGCTCCCAGACAGCAATGTGATCAGGAAGGTAAACAATCAAACACTCCTAGTATCCTGTACCCATACAGCCATTCTCTGTTTCACTTTCAGTGTGGTAGTCAATCAATTACATGAAATAGTCAATTATTTATTATAAGATAGGCTTTATGGAGAAAAGTAAATAAATAAAATAGGCTTTGTGTTAAACGATTTTGCCCAACTGCAGGCTAATACAAGCGTTCCGAGCACATTTCAGGTAGTCTTGGATAGGCTGTGATGTTTTGTAGATTAAGGTGTACTAAATGCATTTCAGCGTATATTTTCAACTTATGATGGGTTTATCAGGACATAACCCCACTGTAAATCAAGGAAGACCTGTATATTTACAGAGAAAGAGCCATGACCTCCTTTTAAATGCCCAATATTATTTGTGGCACCTACAAAAATAAACTATAATGAAGTCCCTACACAGCTTTCCTAAAGAATCTTAGGAATTAGGCAATGGCCCTGCATGATTAAGTACACGTTTCACTGGAGACATTATGCCATGTCTTTCCTTAATGCAATGTAAAATAAAATGGAAAGCTAATCGGGAGATTTGACAGGTTCTTTCCATCTCTCTCAATCAAGAAAGAGTAAGCAACATCCGAAATAGACTTAAACAATAGCAAGGAACATTCTTTTTTTTCAGCAGGGACATTTTGAAATTCATATCCCATTTGTAAGACTCACACTGAAGTACTAAATTAAAAAAGAGCTCTAATTTCCCAGGTGCTTCATTTCTGGGAACACCTCCCTTTCTGCAAATTGTACTAGTATTCCCTCAGCATTGACTAGAGCTTGATTCATGTTACAACTATGGGAAGTGCCACGTTGAGTATTTCAGAAAATAAGAATATAAGGACCCTCAGGTTAAAAAAAGAACAAAAATAAAACCTCAGATTTGGGGTTGGTGTCTGACACAGCTATGAAGTGAAATGGATTTGGTTCCAGTTGACTTGGGGGTTTAGGGTGCAAACATACGCAGATTCCGTTAAATAAATAATCTAATTACAAAACAAGCAAATGTACATGGAGAGACGTTCATGAGAAGGAAGTAAAGAGGAAAAGCACACAAAAAGATGTTCAACATCATTAGGTATTCGAGGAATACATAGTAAAACTACAATGACATGTCAATAGACACCTGTAAGAATGGCTAAAATTTTTTTAAAAAGTAACACCTCCAGGGGCACCTGGGTGGCACAGCGGTTAAGCGTCTGCCTTCGGCTCAGGGCGTGGTCCCGGCGATCTGGGATCGAGCCCCACATCAGGCTCCTCCGCTATGAGCCTGCTTCTTCCTCTCCCACTCCCCCTGCTTGTGTTCCCTCTCTCACTGGCTGTCTCTATCTCTGTCAAATAAATAAATAAAATCCTTAAAAAAAAAAATAACACCTCCAAATGCTGGCAAGGATATAGATAAACTGGATCACTCATATATTAGTGAGGATATAAGTTGGTGCAGCCAATCTGAAAAACAGATAGACAGTTTCTTTAAAAACTAAACATACAACTACCTCATGACCAGCAATTGCACTCCTGGGCATTTATCCCAGGGACATACCAAATAACATTCACACAAAAACTTATGCATAGGGGAGCCCGGGTGGCTCAGTCAGTTAAGCATCTGCCTTTGGTTCAGGTCATGATCCCAGGGTCCTGGGATCGAGTCCCACATCGGGCTCCTTGCTCAGCAGGGAGCCTGCTTCTCCCTCTTCCTCTCCCCCTGCTTGTACGCTCTCACTCTCTGTCAAATAAATAAATAAAATCTTAAAAAAAAAACCAAAACTTATGCATGAATGTTCACAGCAGCTTTATCCATAATAGTTAAAAAGTAGGAAGACAGAAATGTCTTTTAACAGATGAATGGTTGAACAAATTTTGGTATATCCATATCATAGAACACTACTCAGGGATAAAACAGAACAAATCCTTGATATACCTAACTATCTAGATGTATTTCTGGAAAATTATTTAGTAAAAAATGTCAATCCCAAAAGTTTTCATGCTGCAAAATTCCATTTAAATAGCATTCTTGAAATGATGAGATTACAGAAATTATAGAACAGATTAGTGGTTGCCTGTGATTACTACAGTGAGGAGAGGGAGAAGAAAGTATGTATAGCTATTAAAGTCAACATGAGGGTTCCTTATAGTGATGGAAATGTCCTATATCTTGATGGTATCAATGTCAATATCCTGGCTGTGATATTTTACTAGTTTTGCAAAATGTTTCCATAAGGGGAAACTGGGTAAAAGGCATATGGGACTTCTATGTATTATTTACAGCTGCATGTGTATCTGCAATTATCTCAAAACAAAAAGTTTAATTAAAAAATAAAAAGGTACATCTCCTCTTAGCCAGGTCTACTTTATTGCTATAGTTCCTCTTTCTCTGGATTACGATAACTGTTGATTCCATTTGCCCCTTGAGGCCTACAGCTGGTAACAATTCCATGCAGTTGTTGGTCCGGGACATTCTATACCTTTACTTGTTAGTTTCCCTTAACCCTGCCCCCACCTTTGTTATTAATATATTTTTCTAAAAGCATTACTCTGTTTCCTTCCGAGACTGAATGATATAAATGTAAATATGCTTTTTCACCTGGCTTGGCCTTGAGCTCTCAGGTCAGGTCCTTAGTGAAAAACAAGTTATGGTGTAGCTGAAAGACCATATAAGTGAAGGACACAGAGCATCTGTTGAGCACCTCCTATGTATCCGATACATGGTTAAAGGATTCTGCATGAATCCCCTCATTGATCATCTGAGCTAGACACTTACTCTCCATTTCATGGTAAGGGTCCTACCATCACACTGCCACACTTCTAAGGGCTCGGATTCTAGTCTAGCTTTAGCAAAAATCCTCCAGAGTATAACTGCCTTCTTTCGTTTTAAGTTTTAACATAGGTATTTCATGACCAGTGCTTAAGGAGTTTGTCCACACTCAAGAGCACTTTTCCCGTTGAGCCGTTGTTCGGTCTATTTCAGAAGTCAATGAGTAAGTATCACCACCTCTCTTATGATGCACTGGGGAAGGAAGCATGAGTGGAGCACAATGTGCGGAGCCCAATTCCAGGGATATTGGTGCTTAGCATACCTCTCACGTGACATTGGACAACACATTTAATACTGCTGATGTTCAAATTCTTCACCTAAAAAAATAATAATAATAGGGGTGCCTAGATGGCTCAGTCAGTTAAGCATCTGCTTTGGGCTCAGGTCATTACCCCAGGTCCTGGGATTGAGGCCTGCATTGCAATCCTTGCTCAATGGGGAGTCTTCTGCCCCTCCTTCTGCCCCTCTCCCCATCTCCCTGCTTGTGCTCTCTGCTCTCTCCTGCTCTCTCTCTTAAATAAATAAAATATTTAAATAATAATAATAATGATTCAAGAGGTCCCTTTCCTTTCTGATGTATTATGGTTCCATTAAAGAACGTATCTTTCTTTTCCTTTAAGTTCTATTTTTTTTTTTTTGGTTTTACTTTTCAATTTTTTAAAAAAATTTTGTTTTAGGGACATACTCTTGAATTGTAAAGTTTTTTCTCTTCTCTGTAGTCAGTCAATTGTTACCAAGCTATCTTTGCCAAACTCAGGAAAATAAATATATATGAATCTCCATCAGATTCTCATTGCACTTGTAATTTGTTTTCACACAGTAACATGACCCAAACCTAACACTTGGGTGAGATTTTTTGTTCGTGTCATTTTCTAAAACAAAACAAACAAAAAAACCCCCTTACTATCTCTTCTTTTTCAACTCATCTCTCTGAATTAGAAATTTTAAAAGAGAGAGAGAGAGAGAGAATGAGAGAGACCTTAGAATAGTACCGTTTCTACTTGAAATACTACCAGAGGTCCCTCAATTTGGCCCCTTTTCCACTTTGGAAACTTTTCTTCACTTCTGTCTATCCCATGCCCCTGTAAGAAACGATCTTTGTTCACGGGAGCTGCTTTATGTTCTTAGTATTGTGACAACCTATTTAAAAGAAATGGAACTCATGTCCTGTGTAGGAGTATTGTGCTCTTGCCTTTAAAAGGGTTGTACTCAGCCTGTCAGAGAAAGAAACCCCAATCTCATCTTCATCTAATATATACTGCAGACACATTACTCTGATATGAACCAGAGCTTGAAAATGGAGACACAATTGTTGCTAATCAGACACAAATATCACACAGAGACAATTGCTTTTTTTCTTCTGTGCAAACAATGTGCTCACCCATTAAATTCAGGCGCACTATTGACACGATCTGATAAGAAGCTGTTCTTAGCCCCAGATGCTTGAGAAATGCTGACTTGTGTCTCAGAGGAAAACAGTTACTATCCACCTCTCTCGGCAGCGAAAGAGACGCGAAATGAAAGGAGCTACTCTCCACAAAGTACATAGTAATCGCCCATGTTTATTGAGCACTTACTATCTACCGGGCGCTGTGAAAGGTGCTTGACTCCTTTTTTTCCTCCTTAGAACAAACCTAAGAGGCATATACTATTATGCCGATTTTCTTAAAGTTAAATAACTTACACAAGTTCACACTATGAAAGACGAAATGATAGTAGTGGGACTCAAATCTAGTCCTTTTAGATGGCAATAACTATATCCTCTCTCTACATATAAGACTGCTTAGAACAAGCTCAAAATAGCCAGTCCATGGGATGTGGTTTTTAAATATAGGTGAGATTGGTGTGGTCCGGAGCCTATGGCCAAGAAAGAATTCTTGAGAGTCTTTGGTGCAAAATGGTGATTTTATTAAAGCAAGGTAACAGGACCCGTGGGCAGAAAGAGCTGCTGCTCCCTGTTGCCCCAGGATTATGAGGAGCAACTGATTATAGACTTTGGGTTGGGGAGAAGTAAAGATAAGGGAGGTTCCAAAAGGATTTTCATATGCTAAGACAACTCACCAGTGTAGGAGGCCTTGGCTGTTGTCAAACCAAGATTGTTTTTCCCTCTAGCAAAGCATTAACATTAAGGCAGGAACACCCTGGAGGAACTGAACACTCTGCCTGCCTCAAGTATTTGTCAATGGGCTGTAGGCCATAGGGATATTTAATTTTATCTACATTTCCTTCTGCCTTTGTTTCCCACATCACATCTACCCATTCAATCATTCCCTTATTCCACAGATGCTTATTGAGCCCTTTGGATAGAAAATCAGGATATATCACTGAAAAGAACATAAAACCCCTGCTATTATGATGCCCACATTATACAGAAAAAGCATAAAGAGTAAAACAACCACATCCACATAATTAAAGAAAAATGATGTGTAGCATGTTAGAAAGTGGTAAGTGTTATGAGGGGGGAAAACAGAGTTAGATGGATGGGGTGTGTGGGGGGTGTATGTGGTTGGTGGGGGCTGGACACAATTCTAAGTTGAGTGGTCAGGGTAGACCTTAAAGGGAATGCTTAAATAAATACTTGAAGAAGGTAAGGAAGTTTAATAGATGGAAACTACAGGAAAAGTGCTTGCAAAAAAAGGGTAACAATTCATGCAAAGACAGTAAGGCAGGAGGGTGTCTTGCATTTTTGAAAAACAAGAACAACAAGGAGGCAGATATGTCTGGAGGAGAATGAAGCCATGAATAGTTGGAGTTGAAGTGATGTGGGCTAAAGGATAGGATTTGACTTTTATTTTGCAGAAGATGGGAACCCTTGGAAGGTCTGGGACAAACAAATGACATTATCTGACTTACTTTTAAGAAGAATCACTCTGGCTACTATATTAAGAACAGTGTACAGGAAAAAACTAGGAATAGAGACACCTGTGAGAAGGCTCACACAAGGTGATATAGCAAGTGATAAATTCTGAATTTATTGTGAAGATAGAGCAAATAGAATCTCCACTGAGAACAGGTGTAGAGTTTGAGAGAAGTGAAAAGTGAAATCCAGGATCACCCACGATTTTTGGTCTCAGAAACTACAAGGCTATAGTTTTCGTAACAGAGTTGATAAAACCTAGAGACAGAACAGAATTTGGGAGGGAGATCAGAAGTTCAGTTTTAGAAGCATGACGGTTGAGATGTCCATTACACATTCAACTGCTGACGTTGAGCAGGCAGCGGTACCTATCAGCCTGGAGTTCAGGAGCTTGGTCTGGTCTGGAGGCGTATGTAGAGAGCAAAATAGAGTCTCTCATGTCAAGCAGGAGCCTGTGTCAAGCAGTGACACAAGCAGTTAAGGTAGGAGGTATCACCGGGACCAACATCAGCTGACTTTCCCCAGAACTGATAATGAGCAGAAGCGGAGGAGGGCTGCAGAGACCCCAAAACTGATTAAAGCCCTTTAAAAGGGGAAGGATTTTGGCAGCAAACTGTCAGACTCTTCAGACCTGACCCCTTTATGTCCAACCACTTAAAAAAGGCAACTGCCACTGAAGGCTCTGCCCAATGCATCTCTGAACAGAACCGAGATCCTTCACGGCTTGAATATCAGAAGCAGTCAGTGCCGAGAGCTGACCCAGACCAGACGGAAGCCTTCTCTCAACTGTGCGCCCACAGACTGCCTTCGTGTTTGGTTAGTTCACTTTCTGCACCCTTCTGTTATACCTCGTTTGTTGTGTGGTTTTTCTTCTGTCCTGCTCTGTGTGCCGTGTAAGAAGCCAAGTTTTATCACATAGTAAACTGTCGTTGAGTTTGGAATCCTGAACCTGCTTTATAATTGTGATTTAACTTTGCTTTATAATTGAATACAGCTGACACTGTGGAAAGACACAACTTATCATGTGTGCGCCCTCGTGGAGTGCTCATGACAGCGTATATCTGGCAGACCGTGGTACTAGATTAAAGAGCAGATGGGATCACCAGAAAGTGAGTGGAGGTGAAGAAAACAATAGGACTAAGGGCTGATCTCTGGGACAAAACAACTCTAAGAGGTTCAGGAAGAGAGGATGAATCAGCAAAGGAGGGTTGATGAGGAATGACTAGTAAGACAGGAGGAAAGCAAAGAAAACAATGTTCTGAAAGCGAAACGATGAGGCTCTGTCGAGGACCAGGGAGACCATCATGCTTAGAGTAGCAAGTGCCTCTCTTAGTCAAGAATGATGAAGACTGAGGAGAATCCATTGGCTTTAGCATCATAATGATCTTGACAAGAACACTGTCATTGAAGGGGATGGAAAGGCTGAGATAGCGAATTGAAAAGAGAAAAGGAAAAGAAAAATCAGTAGACACAATCCACGAGGTTTTAAGGACAGACTGCAAAGGTCCTATCCATGTTGCTGCAAATGTTGGGTAATCATTCTTCCTGATGGCTGAGTAAATAAGTCAAGCAGAGAAAGACAATGATCATATGGTTTCACTCATTTGTGGAACATAAGAAATAGCAGGGAGATCAGTAGGAGAAGGAAGCGAAGAATAAAGGGGCTTAAACAGAAGGGGGAATGAACCATGAGAGACTATGGACTCTGGGAAACAAACTGAGGGTTTCAGAGGGGAGGGGGGTGGGGGGACGGGCTAGCCCAGTGCGGGGTATTAAGGAGGGCACGAATTGCATGGAGCACTGGGTGTTATACGCAAACAATGAATCATGGAACACTACATCAAAAATTAATGATGTACTGTATGGTGACTAACATATCATAATAATAATAATAATAAAAGGACAGACTGCAAAGGGAATAGAAGAACTGGTATATAAAACTGGTGGGGGAAATAGCCTAAGAGTTTTTTTTTTTTTTCCTCAAAACGGGAAAAGTAGCATCATGTTTGAATACTGATAGAAATGGTCCAGCAGAGATGGAAAATTCCCCTACATTGGAAAGAGAGGGAATAATTGCTTGAGTGATGTCTTTTAAGGAGGCAAAAGGGGATAGACTCTAGTGAGCAAATAGGGATTGATTTTTAGTTAGGGACGTGGACAGCTCAACTATAGTAACAAGATTCATATTTTGGGTGAGTCCATTGGTAGGGTGGATGTGGGTGGAAAATTATCTTCTGACTGCTTCAATTTTCTCAGTGAAGTCAGAACCAAAGTCGTCCACAGAGAGCAGAGGTAAGAAAGTAAGAGAGTGAGTCACTAACATTATATGGTATGCCTGCTGAGTACCTTTCAGGACGCACTTAAAATATGTGGTCATGAATTTAGAGTGGGACCAACCAGTATGATCAAGAAGTTTTGTTCCAGACAGTCAACTGCATGGGCATAGTCCTGGGGAGGGGACGAGCTGGATTTAGCCAAAGTGTCGGTCTTGTCAAAAACTATTAATAATTGAGAAAGAGTAAAGGGAATTGAAGATGAATACAAAAACAAAGTGATTATAATGACTGACCATGAAATTTGAGCTTGGAGAGAACACCATAGAATAAAAGGGAATATGCAAAGTTTATAGAGATTTAAAGAGTGAGAGAAAAAGAGAGACTGGGGTTTCTTCCAGTTCTTCTGAGAGCTCAGAACTCCTCTTGCCTCCTGATATTGGGGCTGGGGTAGGAGGGTTATACATTTATGATGTTGAAAATGGGTGAGTCCTTGTAATTTGAAATATTCTCCCCGTTCTAACAAATCTAAGATTTGGGGGATATGGAAGTCCCTTTTTCTCTCACCTTGAATCCAGCCTACTGAGAGGTTAGGTTAGAGGGTCTAAGGATTGGAAATTCTCTCTCTAGAATAGGAGGGAATCTATAGAGGTCTACGTGAACAAGAAGTGTGTGTGTGTATGTGTGTGTGCTGTATTTGTGTGTGGATTCATTGAGAATAGGAAACCAGAAAACATATTCCCAAAAGACTACTTTTCTATTCCCTAGGTGATGAGGAATTGCATTAAAGGAAAGACTTTCTCCAATAAGACTAACAGCTAACAATTGTTAGCCTTCTAACCAAAAATAGCTGATAATAATGAATCTTTTTCCCACCCCTACACCTGACTTTGATACTCCATAGAGCCTCCTGGGAAACACAGGATGCTGATAGCAATGGCTTATGTTCTTATAAACTTTTTCTTATTCTTCCTTCTTACTCAGAAAGGGAGTGGAAGAATGGCCTTCAAACATGATATTTCTTTACTCTATGCTAGAATTCTTTTTTTTAAAGATTTTATTTATTTATGTGACAGAGAGACAACCAGTGAGAGAAGGAACACAGCAGGGGAGTGGGAGAGGAAGAAGCAGGCTTCCAGTGGAGGAGCCTAATGTGGGACTCGATCCCGGAACGCCGGGATCACGCCCTGAGCCGAAGGCAGACGCTTAAGGACTGCGCTACCCAGGCGCCCCACTCTATGCTAGAATTTTGCCACTTACCAAATCATTAGTCAATTCTGGATATTGAATATTATTTGTAAGTCCATACCCTAATGTATAAGAGACTATAATCACAGATATTTGATCTCTTTATATATTCTTTATTAATGCATAGATTACATGTATCCCATTGTTGATTTTCTTGACAAGAACACCAAAGAATTTCCTCCACCTCCCCCACTCAACGTCCAAATTAACTGCACTTCCATCCTCTTTTATAATCCCTTTGGATCCTCAGTCCCTTTCTATCCCTCAGCTGTCACTAGAATATCCTTTCAACCTCTTCTGTAACTTGAATTTGCCATACAACAATCCTAGTAATTGTCTGACTCTTTTAGCTTAGACAATAACCCCCCTTCCTAGAAGCTTATTGTAATGCATGAGACAACACTAATGCTTCCAGAATTTGGGCCTCTTAAAAGACTCCTTTGGTGGATACTTACAATTCACAGAATCAGTAGAGTGGAGAAAGTACTCTCCTTGAATCTCCAAGATACGGATACAAAACTCACTTCTTCATGTTCAAAAGAGAGAGATAGTAGGATATAAGGAGCACTGTACAAATTCTAAGATGTTGTATAAAAGTTAAATTATCTTTTCTTTTTTGAGTCAGAAGCTGTGACACATAGGGAATCCACCCACTTACCTCCCACAATTTCTACCCAGCTGCCAAAACTGAAATGGTTCTCATCCTCTCTGTCCTTACCTTTGGCAAGTTTGCTAACTTTCCTGAGTCTCATTTTTCTCAAAGGCAAACTGATTATATATAAACATAATATGTGTGTCTGTATGTGTGCATTAGAGAGAGAGAGTCAGTTAAAAATGCCCTGTTTCTTCTTGTGCCTTTCACCCAGGTCATCGGGGGACCTGGAGCTCTGTCTAGGCTATATTTCAAGCAAACGTGCTAGGCACAGACGTGTGTGTGTTCGTATGTGTCCACGTATGTTTAAAAATCATGAAACAGAACAAGATTCCAAGTCTGGGATGAAAGAAGGCCCAGAACATAAGAGTCCATTCTCAGTAAAAATAAGTACCAAAGACTAATAACTGGATTGAAGGAAAGAGGCTGACCCTACGGAACAGGCCTGATGAAATAAACAGCTGCAGCGAGCAGATCATGAAACAATTCCCAAACACGACTACATACAGGATTATAAATACACCCAAAGGTGGAAGGGATCTCAGTTTGCTCAGCCAGGAAGGAGAAAGCCACACCATTCTGACTCTAGTTACACAGGACTGTTGATCTAACCAGATGTGTCCCAGACACTTTATGCACATCCTAAAGGATACTTGTCACAAGTGCAGAAACCCCAGATCCTTTGATGACTGGTGAGGAATAACAAGACTGCCTTCCTAGCCCTAAGAGAGAAACAAAATGATCTTTTTCCATCATTTGGAATAATGTGAAAACTGACTTAAAAGGTTTTTCTTTTAAACATTACCACTGGTGTGATATAAATACATATGGTGCTTCATGGCACAGTCAAAGTGTAGAATGGTGTTGCAGAGAATGCTCGTTTTCTGAAACGCATTCTGCATAGAGCTGTCACTCATGTGGCAAGGGAGAATTGCTGGTGGCTTCCAAAACAGGAGTCGTGGTGGGGCTCTTCATGCCACGGAGCTCCTAGAGCCACCTGTTTTCCTGTGGTTGATCAAAATCCAGAGGAGGTGACAGGGCCAGAAGCGACTAAAAGGTTCCATTTAATGCTTTTTTCTCCTCTATCCCAGAACTGTAATAAAGTGTATCAAGGTCAAAAGCGATCTTTGATACACATTGATTCAGCCCAGGCAGGGCTTATGGAAGTCAGAGACTGGAAATAGCCTCATTGGTTTTCTTGGTGTGCCCAGTGAGTATCGCTATGTCTTATGGATGCCTGGAAATGAAAAATGATGTGACACACAGAACTAATTAGTAACAGGGAATCGGGACTCTACATCCATTCAGAAAGGATGAATCTCAGCATCTAATAGCAGGTAGTAAGACCATGTAGAAAGAAAATGCTTTTAGAACGTACAGCAATTTAAATCTGGGTTTACATTCCAGATTCTACCAGCTAAGAGAAGTTTGGTTTATTTAACCCTGTTGAAGTTGTTTTCTCATCTGTAAAATGGATACAGCAACCCCTGCTTCCTAGAAGCTTATGGTAGGGTTAAAAACTAATTGCTTGGCACTAATTATTCAGAGTGTAGTAAGTACTTGACAAATGTTATTTTCATCCCCTGCCCTTCGCTCACTGTGACCATGGCTGTATGTGAATACAATTTCCTCACTTAGAAGCCTGAAAGACCCTTCAAATGAAGCAAAAGCTCTAAACTCAGGGTTTCCCATACGAAGAAAAAGAGTTTTAACAGCATCTCAGTCTTTGATTAGAATGTCAACTATTGTTTGCTTTTATTTAAATTTGACTCAGTTTCTAGGTGTCAATGAGATCAGCTCCTCCTCTAGGAAACATTATTCACTTACACCATCACCCTCTGATGAATTATTCCTTCCCTGGTAGCCCATGTGTTTGGGTAGGTAGGTTGGGTTTCTGATACCATCTTGTGCTACATGAATGTTATTTACATGTCTTCATCAGGCATTCCAGGTTTCTAAATGGTCTTTTCTGATTGCTCTTTGAACTCTTGCTCCACTTACACTTAATTATATGCCTGGTAAACAATCACTTATACTTACTAAAACTTACTATATTCTAGAGAGGCTTCTAAGCATTCTACTTGAAGACATAATTTAATCCTCATAATGATTCAAAGAAATAGGTACTATTATGGGTCATCCCAATTTTATAGATGAGGAAACTGAGGTTCCTAGAAGTTAAGTCAATTGTCCCTGCCCACAACTCTATCATTATAGAGTCAGCATTCAAACTCTGGTAGCTTCCAGAAGCCAACCCCTTAACCACTATCCTGTTGATGCAGCATGTGGACTTAGAACCCAGGCCATCTCTTCCCCTCTCTCTGGGGCTACAGCTGAGACTGCACAGGTCGAGTGACAGCGCAGGAACACAAGTGCACCTCAGAGAAAGTGTCTTGCAGAACCTGGTGCATTGGCAGAGGTATTTAAATTAAACTGTCATGTTCCCTCCCACACACAGCATGAGCATTTGAGTCATCCTTTGGGAGCAGCAGCGTGAGGCCGCGGGTAAACTGCCTCTTGCAGCACGGATTTGAATGGCAGTTCCCAGCCCAAATCTGCATCTCGCCACAAATCAAAACAGATACCGTCTGTGCTGGGAGACAAATGATGTCAAACATCTGCTGAAAAACATGTGTGCAGATTGTAACAAGCCAAGCTGACAAACAAGCACAGGCACAGACACCCCAATTACCGCGGTGGTGGGAGCCTTATGGGTCTCAACTGGGTTCTTCCTGATAGTACACAAGTTCTTCTGTGAGACATCATCAAGGCAAGGAGTGTGGGATGCACAGAGAGGGAAGGCCACTAGGGCAGACCCACAGGTAATCTTTACCGATTCCAGGGATTTTGTACTGTGACAAGTGGTTTATATGTGTTATTTTTTTAAAATGTCTCTCTCTAGTACACATGTGTACATAATATATATACTATATATAATAGGTGAATAAACAATCTTTTAAAAATTTCCTTGAATACATGAAATTTTCAAGGCAAGGCATTTTCCTATATACCACATTATAATTTGCCCACTACTCTAAAGGAATCCGATAAAGAACTGTGAGTGATCTGGGACGCCTGGGTGGCACAGCGGTTAAGTGTCTGCCTTCGGCTCAGGGCGTGATCCCGGCGTTATGGAATCGAGCCCCACATCAGGCTCCTCTGCTATGAGCCTGCTTCTTCTTCTCCCGCTTCCCCTACTTGTGTTCCCTCTCTCGTTGGCTGTCTCTATCTCTGTCAAATAAATAAATAAAATCTTTAAAAAAAAAAAAAAAAAAGAACTGTGAGTGATCACTGGGCTCTCAAGGACACAAGCCACAGACCGCTGTGCAGCTGTGATGGCAGAAGCATGTGTGTGTGTGTGTGCGTGTGCGTGTGTGTGTGTATGTGTGTGTGTGTGTGTGTGTGTATATATATATATATAAAGTATATACAAAATGTGTATATATATATAATGTATATATATAATGTATATATATAAAATTATATATATATAATGTATATATATAAAATTATATATATATAATGTATATATATAAAATTATATATATATAAAATCAGTTTTACTCTTGAGAAAAATTAGGCTCAGAAAAGTTAATAAACTTGCCAAATGTAAGGTAGGCAGAATCAGAAAAAGATTCAGACTCAAGTTCTCCTTGACTATACTTTACGCTCTTCCTGCCTCACTTCAATCTCAAACAATGGTCTTCATAAAAGCCTATATTTTCATTCATTCATTAGACAAAATGCACCTAATATGTGTCATCACTATTCTAAGAGTTGGGGATCCAACAGAGGATAAAACAGACATATTCCTTATTCTCACAGAGAGGGTGGAAAACAAAACAAATAAGAAATTATTGAAAATAAAATGCCCTACCATACTCTATGCACCTGGGTTTCCTTTATTTTTCTTCCATGGAAGGCCCCTGATAGGGTGGCACTGAGCACAGAGTAGAAGGATGCACTTCCAGAAGTCTACATGAGCCATGCCAATTTGAGCATGATAAAAAAGCATTTTATGCCCAAGAAGCAGCAAATGCAAAGACCCAAAGTGGGAGTATATGTCAAATGTCTGAGTTTGTTCTGTTACAGGTAGAACAAAGAGGCTATTGAGTCTGGTTCACAGTAGGGATGGAAAAGCAGTAAAATTTAAGACAAAGAGATATTTGGGGTCAAATAAAGTTGGGCGTTCTAAGCCATGAGTTGGAAATTATTTTTAGTATGATAGGCTACTGGTTTTAAACAGAGAAGCAACACAGTATGACTTTGTTTACTGTTTACTGCTAGTATATAGAGAATAAACCACAAAGGTTCAAGGGTGAAAGCAGAAACATCAATTGGGAGACATGCGAAATATTCTAGGTAAGAGATTGTGGTAGAAGGCACCAGGGTTACAGCAGTGATGAGAAGTGTTTAAAACCAGGATGCATTTAAAGACAGAATATAGGGAATTTATGGACAAATTATATGTGTGGTACGAGAGAAAGAGGAATCAAGTTGACTTCAAGATTTTTGTTTAGGCAGCCAGAAAAATGGATTCTCCATTACTAAGAAGGAAAAATTGGAGTAATGGTTATGTGGGGAGAATCAAGAGTCTAGTTAGGCTTGAGATGCTTACTAGACTTCTAAATCATGTTGGACATAACATTCTAGAGCTCAGGCTGGAGACACAAAACACATGAACGCACACAGATTGAGCTACACACTCTCTCCATCTTTCTCTACCTTCTTTTTTTCTCAATCCCTCTGATCTCAGGAATATTGACCTTCACTTACCTAATTATATTGGTTTCCTACAGGGAGCAGTGAAAGAAGTGTCGCCATAGCATTTTAGGAAAAGCCCTCCCTCAGAAATCAAACAAAGTGAAGAGCCTTTCTTAATCAGACAAATAGATATGCAAATATGAAACCTGCTAGTCTAGTTGGAGTGATAAGAATGAAATTATGCTAGCTGGAAAAGATATAGGAAGAGCTAGGAAGAAAGAAGAGTGGGTTTCTATCAGAAATGAGAAATACTGCTACACAAGAGGATACAAATTTACTGTGACTCCTCCCTCAAAATTCAGTCACCCTGAGAGATGCTCAGTTTGACAGGGTCTACAGGGCTACGGTAGTACCACACTTCTAGAAAGAGACCAGAGCATTCCATCAGTGACTTTAAATATCAGAAAAAAGAATGGTCGTTAAATGTTATACCTTTCCAAAGGGAAGGAAGGTAGCCCTGCTCAGGCCCTGAATAAATGACAGAGATACAAGAAAATCTAGGATAGAATCTGGTTCTGTGTTCAGACAGACTGGAGGCATCAGAGTTAGAGACAGATCACTTTTGGGGGATGAGGAGAGAAAGAGAGAGACAGAGGGAGAGAAAGAGAGGCTGAGACAAAGGAAAAGACAGAAAGAGAGTGTCAGAATAACACTTTGTGTTGAAGGTGACAAAACAGTGGAAGGAAG
Organism: Ursus maritimus; assembly: GCF_017311325.1. Classification (NCBI taxonomy): domain Eukaryota; kingdom Metazoa; phylum Chordata; class Mammalia; order Carnivora; family Ursidae; genus Ursus; species Ursus maritimus. The sequence continues at coordinate 25,964,171 of NW_024424786.1, forward strand.
AAAGGAGGCAATGAGAGGAGGGGGGTGGAGGAAATAGAGAAGAGAGGAGTGGAGAGAAGGAAGGAAGGAAAGAGAAAACATGCTTAGATGAAGAGCTGTTAAGAAATTGTTGATGGGCCTAGAAAGGAAAAGAAATAAGAACATATTTTAGAGATGAACTTCTATACTATCCCATTGTGTTTTAAAATGTGTTTTAAATGTGTCTTCTGTAAATGGGAATAATGACAGAAGCTACTTAAAGTATTACGAAGACTAAATAAGATAACTTCAGTAACATAAATAAATGGACTAAGGCTGAGGAAGTTAACTCTGGTATGGGGCTGGTTCCTGGTATGAGAAAAGGATAGAATGCTAATTCATATTTTGCCAGGATAAGTCCGGTACCAAAAGTGGTCAACACAATATTTAAACATGCAACAAAGCAGAACTGGGTATTTTCAGCTGATTTTGTCTATTCAGACCAAGATCCAGATCAGTAGCTAAGAAGCATGTGGGAAGGCATATATGAGGAATAAGATTCAATTTATTGAAGAGAGATTAAGGATACAAGCTCAGAAAGGTATGAAGATTTCCTTGAGGTAAGCTAGGGTTCAGGTTGGACTCTAGTCCCTGCCAGAGAAACCAAGGCAGAAACCTTCCACATGCCTTGGCCCAATACGGAGTTGTCAAGGCAGACTCACTTGCCATATTGGCTTTTAAGAATTTTTCAGATAATTTCTAGAATATATATTCATGTGGTACTGAGGCTCCTCATGTTCTCCTAGCCCTGACTAAATGGTCTGCCAGATTTGGGTAGTAAAAGATACATGATGAAGGTTATCCGTGATTATGGCTGAACTGGTAGGAAGACCCAAAGCAGATCCACGTCATCGCTAAGGATTTGTTTTTTTAACAATAAGAATGAACAGAGCAACTTTTCAGGGAGGTAGTAAGTACCCTGTTCCTGGAAATCTATACAGAAGCTTGAAAGGCCATGTTATGACTTTGTTAAATTAGTATTTGTTAAGTAGAGCACAGGGGGTAGAATGGTGAGCTATATTTCAAAAAAAGACTATAAAAGAAATTGAAATAAATAAGCTTATTACTCATAGGTCCTGGAGAAAGTACACAGCACACCTCGAGAGGCCACACAAGGAGGTCAAGGTAGAATGCAGACAGAGAGAACAATAGACCTGGGGCACATAACTTTATTAGTGTCTATGGGTGGAGGGCTTTGGGGATCCCAAGTCAAGTTCAGCTCAAATCAAAAGAGTGGAATTTTGGTAAGGTCCATGGGGGTACGTAAGGAGAAAGCCTTGGGAGGGAGGGGAGACTGCTGATCATGAGGGCTACTGGGGAACTCATGTGATGCCAAGGCAGGAATGGCCGGAGTAGCTTAGTGAAACTCAACCTGCCACCTACTTAGGAAGCCACTGCCAACATTCACACAGGAAGGGTTTCTAGCAGACTTCTAACATAATACCTTCTCACTCTGTGTAGTGAGCTGAATGGCCACCTTCAACTATACCAGATCTTACTTTCTAAGATCTGTGACTATTATTTGGAAAATGTTTTGCAGATGTAATTAAGAATCTTGAGATGAGGAGATTAACCTATATTATCTGAGTAGGCCATAAATACTATCACATGTATCCTTATAAGAAGAAGACACAGCATATCAGATACACACAGAAGAGAAGAGAGATGTGAAGACCAAGCACTCAGAGCAGCCATAAGTCAGAGAATGGCAACAGCCACCCGCCACCAGAAGCTGGAAGAATCCAAAAATGGATTCTCCTCAGAGGGAGCAGAACCTTGCTTGCACCTTGATTTGGGGTTTTAGGTCTCATATGAAAGAATACGTTTTCGTTGGTTTAAGTCACCCGGCTTGTGATAACTTGATACAGCAGCCACAGGAAACTAACGCGCTCTCTGACTCCCGAATTTTTACAGACAAATAGAGGTATGGATGATCTAACCAAAGATTAAGCAACAGCAATCAAATCCTATTTACTCTTTTCTGTTTTCTGTATTTCCTCAGAAATATTATCTTAATTAAAAATGTCCTCCAGTCCAACTGCCAGTAGATGTTCAAAGGAAATAAATTTAACAGGATGAAAAACCCAAAGAGTTGGTAATTATGTAATCAGGGAGATTACATGAGGTAGTCAAACCACACTGCTTTCTCAATTTCCTCACAAAATATATAGGTGCCTATGGGGATGAAGTTCTCCTTACAAAAATACTAATCAGACTCCTGAGTTGAGAGCTGAATAAATAGAAAAACCTAGCAGTGTATCGATCAAACAATACAATGTTCTAGGCAGTAGGAACACAAATATCTGAGAAACAACAGGAGCCTTTAAATGTTTTTTGTTGCTGTTTTTGTTTTGTTTTGACCAAAAAAAAAAAAAAAGGCATGGTCAAAAGTGAATAATTAAATGATAACTAGCTAAAGAGACATGATGGGAGAACACGTGAAGGGGAACAAGAGGGTCAGATGAAAAATCATGGTGGCTTAGACTCTAGAGGTGGTGTGAGAGATCCATCTTCATTCTTCAATTCACCTAGCATATATTTTCTGGGCTCATCAGTGGGAAGATACAGACAAATTTAAGATACAGACCTTTCAGTAAGTCTACTATTACTTTGTGCACAACTGGAGACAGTAAATGGATCCAAGCGGCAATCGAAAATAGCTGTTACCAGTGAGTGACACTTTCCTGACTGCCTTGGAATTTTTAATTCTGTGCTTTATACTTTGCTAGACCACACTCTTGATCTCCTACATATTGTGCATGTGTTTTCAAATATGCTTGAATCTTCTATTACAACGGTTTTCATTTGTTGAAAACATACGACATCTGGACATGTGATGCATGTCTTCTTATATTTGTGACCAGATCTGAACAAATATTCACTAAGCTTTTAAAAATCCATGAAGAAGCTATTAAAAAGCTATTGGGTTTTTATAGCTAGTATTCAAAGTGAACAGATAAGCAGTTTGAAAGAGGAACCACTGTTGAAAAATGGAAAATAATGAGACAGGAATAAGAAGGTTTGAACTTAGTTTTGTCTACAAGCTTGAAAATGTCATGAACCGCTCTGATTACCCATTTCCTCATCTCTTAAAGGAAAATAATGGACTAGCACCTCTAAAATCATTTCTACCTTTGAAATTTCATGAAAATATTATTCATTTTCCACAAACTCAGAGCGTATCCTTTCCCTTTTCCTTACCCACAGCCTACACCTCACCTATTCATGCTCTTCTTCTATTTTCATTACAAGGGCCTATTACTTTTTGAATGGCTTCTTTGAAATGAATAAATAAATTCAATTCAAATCACAAGGTTAGCATCTTTAAAATTTTCTTCTTTACAGTAAATTGAGTGTATGGTTTTTCATGCACCAGACACATCTCCCTCCTCATATTAAGAAATCCTTTTATATTTTGTGGTCTCTCAAGCATTTAAAAACCATTCATTTGGAAGGGGGAATGAAGCATGAGAGACTATGGACTATGAGAAACAAACTGAGGGCTTCAGAGGGGAGGGGGGTGGGGGAATGGGATAGACTGGTGATGGGTAGTAAGGAGGGCACGTATTGCATGGTGCACTGGGTGTTATCCGCAACTAATGAATCATCGAACTTTTCATCAGAAACCAGGGATATACTGTATGGTGACTAACATAATATAATAAAAAAAACATTAAAAGAAAAAACCATTCATTCAATGTGGGACTGTTCTGGCTTGTTTCATATTTCCAAGAATATACAGTTATTCTAGAAGGCTTTGATTTCATTTGCAGGGATTTCCAGATATATTTAGCAGCACTCAATAATGTCGTTTCCTGAGAGAATATTTAGAGTAAAGACGTAAAGACCAATGTCTCTCATAAAGATTCATTTCTCTCAGATTACTTCCCACAAGAGAATAATAGCACAATTCTCATGGGACAATATTCCATCCTTAAATACAATTTTGCTGCTTCTACTCATGCACTGAAGATGGCCAATTAACTGATGTGCATATTAAAGAATAGTGGTGAAATTCTGAACTCAAAGTCAAAAAAAAAATAGCCTCATTCTTTTACATACCTTATTTGTGAATTCTGATGGTCTTTCACATTTTAAAGCTTTGGTTTATTTAATTTTCCAATGGAGAAAAGTGTTTAAAAACAATAATACCGAGCATTTTTGAGTCCTTAACACATGGTGGGCTCGGTGACAAGCATGTAATCTATACTATTTCATTTTGTCTTTATAATATTACATAAATATTATCTTTTCAAAGATAAAGAATCAAAGTTTTGAAAACAAGCTCACGGAGACTCTCAATCTTTACATGGCTGTTGGACTATAAAATTTATGTCTTAACATCTCTTTATTATACATAATGACTTCTACCACAAATAGAAGCATCATGTTAACGTACAATAAATTGTTTTGGAACTATTATGCCTTATTCAGATAAGAAGGATGGCGTTGACAAAGATGCTGATGCTGTTGATGTTGTCAGTCTCAAAATTAACTATGGGGTAAATGTCAAGCTTACAGAATTTGACAATCTCTTGAGTTTACAGCAATATCTGCTGCCCCATGTGGTGCGCTGTATCACTACCCTCTCTGGTGTTCATCTCCCCATCTACCAGGTAAAATATTCCTATCCTAGTACATGTGTTCTAGGATTCTTTCTGCTTCCTCTGGAAGGAAGTAGATAGTGAGGAATCGTATTATGGTTGGATGGAGCTTAATGAATGATAATGTGATAATGGTGTATCTGGCCATGTTAGTTGACTCTTAAGCAGAAAAGGAGAATTCATTTATTAAGAAGATACAAAGGGGTACTTTTCAGTATAGAGGAGAAGCCATGGAATGAATTCCACTGGGAAATTTTAGAAAGCCTTAGTAACAGGAATTGTTCTTCTATCTCTTCCAGGCAACGATACCAGAATGAACGAACTCCAACCATTAATTATATTCTTGCCTTGTTCAGGTGAAGTATCAGAGTTCTGGAAGAGAGGATCCAACTGATGAAACAAAGGTTATGGTCTAAGCTCTTGACAGTAGTAGTCGGACAATGGATATGGCAGAAGGCATCTCCAGGATACTTGTTGATTTCTGTAATGGTAGCATTGGGCATCTTTATTTATCATAAATTTAATAAGGATAAAATTTATCCAAAGTATATTAAGCTGATTTTACCATGGAAAAATGAATATTGGGCAACCAAAACCCATAAATGCTCATTAAATGTATTATCTTACTACTCACTGGATTTTCATTTTAAAATAAGAGCTGTAGAAACATAATGCTTTCACATAGTGATATAGGTCTTTGACAGTGTAATAAAAGGAACTAGGGAAGTCACTGACCAATTCATCAGTAACTTCATTTGAAGGGGTTTTTAACCTGTGATCTCTAAAGCCCATGAACAGGACTGAAAGGTTGTGAACCAGCAACAGTTGTATCCAAATATCTGAGGACGTGTTTGCATGTAAAATTTTTTTTTCTGGTTCAAGTTTACATGACTTATTATTTTCTCAAGGGAATCTGTGCTTTATGCAGCCCCAGATACATAAAATATCTAATCTATTGTGAGTCATGTATACCATAAAATATTCAATTAGCAATAATTTCTGCCCTCAGAAAGTTCATGTCTTCATAGTCTCTTCAAAGAAATGGTTACATATAGAAAGATTACCATACAATATGATAAAATAGATTTTCTTTTTTTTTTCTAAGATTTTATTTATTTATGTGACAGAGAGACAGCCAGCGAGAGAGGGAACACAGCAGGGGAATGGGAGAGGAAGAAGCAGGCTCCCAGTGGAGGAGCCCGATGTGGGACTCGATCCTGGAACGCCGGGATCACGCCCTGAGCCGAAGGCAGACGCTTAACGACTGAGCCACTCAGGTGCCTCTGGTAAAATAGATTTTCAAATAAATGCTAGAGAAGGAAAGCCTTCTACTTTGTATGGAATATAGTAGCTGGTATTAGACCAATACGTACACCTATAGCAAAAAGGAAGTTGAACAAAATACATAAATCCTCTGAATGCAACAAAGAGGCAGCAACATGAAAAAGAACGAGTAAGATTTATGAGAGAAAAAACTCCAGAGAAAGAAACTGATCCTTTGAAACTGGGGACTTTTAATGATTCTGGCTATGAGCAAGAGGCCAAGAATCTAAGTTAGAAGCCAGAAGAGCAACAGAAAAACAGCAGAGCTTTCACATATATTAAAGGGATGTGAAGCACAAGGCTAATTATCCTCTTAGTAGATTTGCTGCACTCCAGTTCTGCTTGGTAGGGGGAAGGCCATAACCTAAGCAGGAATCAAATAAAAAACAGAGAAGAGAAAGGTTTGTGATCTGTCAGAGGACAGGGTCCCACAGAATTGACTAGGTTAGTCAAAAATCCTAGAAAGACAGGGTAAAAACCAAAGTTGACTCAATCTTACCAGGGCTTCAGTTTAGCCTTGACTAGCACCACTCAAGATTTGATTAACATAATCAGTCACCATCCTGTGTGCCTAGTGTGGGAATGGGTGAACTCACTCTTGAGAGAAATAACATTATCTGCAACCTCTACCATTTTTAACCAACAAACATAAACTCAGGACTGAAACAAGGAGGAAAAAAAGCTATAAATTAGACCCATAGCTGACTGAGCTATTGGAGTTAATTGAAAAGAACTTTAAAACCATACATTTAAAAAAATCAGGGAAAAGATGGAAGAAATAGATGAAGAAATGATTCCAAAACTTACGACATACATCAATGTACAAATTCAACAAGTTTTGAAAACCCCAAAGTGAATAAATACGAAAGCAACAAACAAAAACCAAAAAAAAACCCCAAAAACTAAACCACAGGCTCCTCATAACAGAACTACGGAAAACCCAAGACAAAGAGTAAATCTTAGGGGCGCCTGGATGGCTCAGTCATTAAGAATCTGCCTTCGGCTCAGGTAGTGATCCCTGGGTCCTGGGATCGAGCCCCGCATCGGGCTCCCTGCTCAGTGGGAAGCCTGCTTCTCCCTCTCCCTCTGCCCCTGCTTGTGCTCCCTCTCTCACTGTGCCTCTCTCTCTGTCATATAAATAAATAAAATCTCTTAAAAAAAAAAAGTAAATCTTGAAAGCTCCTAGAAAAAAATAAAAGATAAATTACCATCAAAGGAACAAGAATGAGACTGATCACTGACTTTTCAGTAAGGATCATAAAAGCCCTAAGAAAAAAAAAAAAACAAATCATAAATTAATCTAAAAAGAGTGTCATGTTTTGATAATATCTGTAGATGTGGTTTCTCACATAGAGTGTCCTGAATTCTGATACATAGAAAACCCACAAAGATTTTGAAAAGTTGTGTTGGGAAAACCATCCCTAGTTTGGATTTAAAAGACTAAAACTGTTCAAATTCAAACAGCTTCTGACCTAAAAATATCTGTAGCCAGGGGTCCCTGCGTGGCTCAGTCAGTTAAGCATCTCACTCGATCTAAGCTCAGGTCTTGATCTCAAGGTCATGAGTTCAAGCTGAGCACTGGGCTCAACAATTTTTTTTTAAATAATATTAAAATAAAATAAAGTAACTTCTGTAGCCAGGTAAAGCCTAAGAAACCATCTCAGTCTCCAAAAATGATATATTCTATAATGTCTCTTAAGAGATGGACAACAGAAATAGTGGGAAAAAAGGATCTTCCAGAGATGAATCCAAGAGTCATGGAGACTGACAGAGTTGGGAACCATCCTGATGAACACATCCAGAGCTCAATAAACATTCAAGTCCCAAGAATAGCCGGATGCAGCAACTTTTGTCCATTTTGTCCACTGAGATTCCCAAATTTCTAAGACACAGAGATTATTATGTGTTCCCTATTCACCACCCTTCTAGTGATTTATTCTGTTTCTGTGTTAGCATGTATAGGGCTGAATTGTATTTTTTCCCCAAAGATTTCAAACAGGAGGAGGAAAATACTGACCTGACATAAAGCATAAAATTCTGGTTTTGAGCCAAATACCAGGATCAGATAAGACTTTTGGAGTATTTTAGGGAGTGCATACATTTTGTGTGTGGGAGGGATATAAATAAATGCTATCAAGAAAGTAAACTGTGATAGACTACACTGATATTTATTTCAAGGTTTCACTATTCTCAACATCCACATAATTGTTATGTGATTTTGCAGCTCTTTCCACTAAAAATAGGGCATATATTGATGTTGAGCTTGGCCATTTGATTTCATTTGGACAATGAAATAGGGATAGGAGTAACAGTATGCTAGTTCTCAACCATGGCTGAAAAACAATGCATTTTTACACTCATTCCTCTTTCCTTCTTCCATTGTCACAAGAAGAAAATGTTCCAGGTAGTCCACTGATCTAATAAGGATAGGAAATATATATAACAGACCTGGATCCAACCAACATTCAACAACTGGAAACTCAAAACTGGTGTTGTGATTGTAAATTTTCAACTACTGTTGAGTGGCAATATTCACTAAAATTCACCATACATATACCTAGCATTTCTATTTCTTGGTCTAGACTTCAAAGTAATGCACATGCATGCATGCATGTATACGTATGTATGTATGCATGCAGGCATGGGTGCATAGATACACAAATGCATGCAAGACCACCGATAAATCTCACAAGAATAATGCTGAGCAAAGAAGCCAGACCCAAGACAATTAGTAATGCATGACTCCAAAAAGCTCAAAAGAGGCAGAACTAATCTAAGATCATAGAAACTGGGGTAGCAATTACCCTTGAGGGGAAGTTCAGTAGGAGAAAGAGGAACTGTTGGTTTGCTGTTAATGCATCTACGAGCTGATTTCTGGGTGTGTTCATTTTATGAAAATTCACTAAGTTTCAGACTCATGATTTATGTTTTTTCTGTATGTGTGCTATTCATAAACAAAATACACATTAAAAGTGCTGTGGGAAGATTAATGAAGGTGGACATTCTATTTTTCTTTCACATGCTACCTCTCCTTATGTTGCAAAAAAATGTATAATTACCTTATAATTTAAAAACAAAATTAATTAAAAAGACCACGTTATTTATTCTTGGATAAAGCAAAAAAATTGATTCAAATACACAGAGATTACATTTATATTGAGTTTTGTGGATAAGTAAGTAGTAAGGTGGTAAAAGAAAGAAGTAGAAGAAAACTTTCAAAAAGAGGGAGAGCACTAGGAAAGACAGAAAAGTTATAAAATATAAATTATATTAAATATAATCAAGGTATCTTATTGTGGCTAGAAGTTTAGGGTATGTGCAGCCTAAATATATCCAGCACTTAATAAAAATTTCATGAACTGATTAACAAAGTGTATGTGGGAGATAAATATCACAAATGCTGTTTGGGTAGTTTGGACTTCCTGTCTTCTCAATCAGACCATGGGGTTTTCTCTGCAGCTTTTAAACTGATCAAAACTTTGTTTTAGGAGGTACCAGAGTAGAGATCAGAATCAGACAAACTCATTAGAAGGACTGCTATAAATTTTCAAGGCCAGAAATAATCAAAACCTGATTTGGTCCACAGAAGGTAATTTTTCAGGAATATTCCTAAAACCATACTATGCAAGAGCTGCCTATATCCACTTCTTTATAGGAACAAACTTGAGTAATAATTCATTAGAAACTAAAAACAAGAAATCAAGCTCCTCTTTCCATAGCAAAGTCGTGACCACACAGACTCAGAGCCTCCATACAAAGCCCAAAAATGCTTCCTCTCTTAATACTGTCCTTCTCCTCTCCAGTTTCTGCCCCCGTACTCCTCAGAATAGAGTTTATGCTACCATGGAATGTATATCCCACCACTGATTGGGACTGTGGGTCAGAAAAGCCTCTGGATGTGACCCACAGTGAAAAAATCCCAGTTTATCCCATTGTTGGAATGTTTCTTGGATTTACTTTTTTTCCCCCCAGTAGAAAACAGGCTGCATCTTAGCTTCTCAAAAAATTAAGCCTAAAGTTGTTGTAGCATTTTGCTTATATCCTTCTTATGGAGCATAAAAATTTCTAGAGAGATTAATTTTGTCTCTTTACATCCTTTATTGTAAAAGGCAGGCTGGTAAATTCTGTTGGGTACATAGAAATCCACCTATGGATTTCTCTCTGGTCAGTTAGAATAGATACATAGTTCATAAAATAAAATCACAGAAGCATAGAATTGAAAGCTTAAAAGTACTTAGAGGCTATCTAATGCAACATCCTTATTTTACAGATGAGGAAAGTTAAGAATGGAATTTTTTATTTGTCCCAGATGACTCTCCTAGTGACCAATATCCTAAGGAAGGGAGTGTAGGTCTCTGGAATGTTTTTGGTGTCAGAAACATTTTTTGAAAATAATTTAACTTGGCACTGAATGTTCTCAGATTCTTGTATTAAAAAGAACTAAGCTTTGACTTTTTTTTTGCCAACTAGTATGTGTCTGTGTATGTGTGTATATAAATGATTGCCTCCCCTATGTGTTATTAATTTTGTTGGCTGGTAATTTTTGGGGATTTGGCATGACAACACTTGTGAAAAATAAAAATAAAATATTGGTGTTTATAAATAACCATACATATATGCAAACAAAGATCACATTTAGTTAAATGGAGCAGCTGAGGTATATATTTAGTCAATTTAATATTTAGATAATTAGGAACTCTCTTATTAAAACACCTGGTGGAATAAATATAGTTGCTGGGGACGTGCCAAGGGTTTGCAGGCCACTAAAAAGTGATAGAAGTGTTAGAGATCACGTGTGTTTCCTGAAATTAAAATACTTTTCATGTGTCCAGAAGCAAATCAAAGTAATTGTTAGAATAGTGGCAGATGTTGAAAATTTTCGAGACATTAAATGCGTAATGAATATCCACTGAATGACCACAAGTTTGAGACCAGGAAAGTGCATTCTATACAGAAGTGCTGAGAGCCTAGGTGGCGTATGACAGGCTTACTTCTTGACTTTATTGTGGTTTCCATGGATGCAAGGGGAATCCATGCTAAAGGATAACAGAGGAAAAGACGAGCAGCATGGTTATGGACTGAATGCTTGTGTCACCTACAATTCACCTGTTGAAGCCCTAATCCCCAGTCTGGCTCTATTTGGAGACAGAGCATCTAAGGAAGTAGTTAAGGTTAAGTGAGGTCATAAGATTGGGAGTCCAGATCTGATGGGATTTGTGACCACATAAGAGGAAACACCAGAGAGCTTGCTCTCTTTGCTCACACATACTGAGGAAAGGTCATGTGAAGACACAGCAGGAAGGCAGCCATCTACAAGCCAGGAGGGGAGCCCTTGCCAGAAGCTAATTCTGCTGGGGGCCAGACCTAGGCCTTCTAGCCTTCCTCACTGTGAGAAAATTAATTTCTGTTGTCTAAGCCCTAGTTTGTGATATTTTGTTTAGCAGCTGAAGCAGACAAATACAGACATGAAAAAAACGCTTCTCAACCACCAGTTTATTCTAGCAGGTGCATGACTTTTAGAGAAACTTCATGTAAGAAAGCAAGCTAAAAACAAGAAGAAGAAAAACCCCAAACAATGAGATCCCAAAGGAACAGTGGAGATAGAAAAATCTTTGTCAAAAATGTGGGTAGTGGACTATGATGATGTGAAGGAGAAGAGGGATGTCTGCCTCTTTAGATTTTTACATTGGGTCTAATGCATTTCCCTTTCCAGGAATAAATCACAAAGTTCGGTACAAGAACCACCCACAGGGAATTACGTAGTTGCTTAAAAATGCATGTTTCGAAGGCCTTCTTAAAATTAGATGGTCTGATGTTGAACTGGAACCTCTGGTACTATCAAGATTCTGTCTGAAACTTTTAAACAATAAAGTTTGATAACTGGTATCGTATAGTAAATGTCAATCAAAGGAAGGTTTCTTGTGACTCACCCTTCAGTTTTATCATTGACTCATTGTATTTAAACTATTCTGAAATGAAATAAAAATTACATACAAAATAATAAACCATGCTTTGAACAACACCAAACTTTGATGAAGAAGACCGAATCAAGACTTAAATTAATAAAACAACTCACCCAAGACATCAAAGTCAACAAGAATACATGTAAACATCCTAGATTTGTACTTGAAAAAATATTTGAAAATTTCAGAATGGGAAAGAGCCTGTTGGCTGAGATATTTCTTACTTATACCAGGACTCCCTTTTGGAAGCTGTAACAGGCATTGTGATGATCGTGTCCATCGGCAAGTGGAACTTGAAAGAATTTGCCATCCTTGTGAAATTAACATGCCACACGGCACAACAATATTATATCCCAAGCTTATCACAAAGCAGAACATTTTTGTCCAGATCTTGCATGAGTAGAAACACCTTTTACATGCAACATTTTAGAATCGCCTCAACCCCTATAACAGAGAATTTGTGTAATAGGTCTCTGCGTATGTGAATGTGTGTGTGTTGGTGAGGTGTGGAAGGGACCCTGTATTTTACAAGGAAAAACTAGAATTTTCTTTTAATTCTGAAAGATATAGTCTTAGAAATCTTTTCCTGTTCTCTCTTTTGTGCTACATCATTTTTTAATTTCAACATCTGCCTATATGCCTTATGGGATTTGGTCTTTTCCAGTGTTCTTGGCACTTTCAAGAGTTTCTCTTTATCTTTATAGCTATATCTTTATAGCTCAGGAACTGTATGAAACTACAATTAGATGTATCTTTTTTATCACCAACTCAACCTGCCTCGTGAGCTCTTTTACTCTGACAAATCATATTTAATTTTAACTTAGGATAATTTTTAATAATTTCAACTTAGGGTATATTTTTATGTATTTCAACCACCTCTTCTCGTCTCTTCCTTTGTGGGAGCCCTCTCCTACTGGATGTCCTTAAACTCACATGCTTCCTCTGCTGAGACCCCCTAGATCTATCCTGCAAGTCTCTCACATTTCCTTTCATATTTTATGTCTTTATGAAATTTTGCTTTTTATATTAAGATACTTCTTCCATTTCACCTTTGAGGCCATGAGTCTATCATTGGAAATCATGGTTCCTATTTCAGAATATATATTTTTTTTTTTTTTAAGATTTTATTTATTTATTTGACAGAGATAGAGACAGCCAGCGAGAGAGGGAACACAAAAGCAGGGGGAGCGGGAGAGGAAGAAGCAGGCTCATAGCGGAGGAGCCTGATGTGGGGCTCGATCCCACAATGCCAGGATCACGCCCTGAGCCGAAGGCAGACGCTTAACCACTGTGCCACCCAGGCGCCCCCAGAAGTTATATTTTTGTGCAGCACATGAACATCACTGTCTTTTATTGGCTCATTTTTCATTTCTCTTGTCCAGCACTTCTATTTCACTTTTTCTATTCTACTCATCTACTCTGGTGGTTACTCTAAAGAAATATCAACATCTTTCATCACTGGCTCATCTGGGGTACATTTGGTTATTGTACTTTATGAGGTAGTAGTTTCCTCAGGGATGGAATGGTTGGTATTGTAGGAAAAGACAGTCAAAATCCCCTTACTGGGCAGCACAGAAGAAGCTTTCTGATTACTCAAGATCCCCTCTTTCTGAACCTCATGGCTGGGGACGACCTGGCTTATCAATTCAGCATATCCTTGAGTCTTAGAGCCAGGGAGAGCCTTTTAAAGTTTCCCTAAGGCAGGGATTATTGAATGTATGCATTGCTTCCAATAAATGAGTCTCAAACTCTTTTAGCAGGAGGACTATATTAATTTCCTAGGGCTGTCATGGCAAAGTCCAGCAACTGGAGGTGTTAAATAACAGAAATTTATCTCTCAAAGTTTTGGAGACTGGAAGTCCAAGACCAAGGTGTTGACAGAATTGATCCCTTCTTCAAGTTGAGACAGAGGAAGTATCCTATACCGGTCTCCTAGCTCCTGGTGGTTTGACGGCAATCTTCTGCATTCCTTGCCTCATAGACACATCACTCCAAACTCTGCTTTCATCTTGATACAGCTTTCTCCCTACTTGCTTATCTTTCTTTGCATCCAAATGTCTCACTTTAAAAAAGGACATGATCCTATTGGATTAGGGGTTACCCTAATGACCTTAACTTAACTTGATCATCTGCAAAGACCCTATTACCAAATAAGGTTACATTCACAGGTACTGGAGAGTTAGGACTTCGACGTCTTTTGGGGGGCACACAACTCAACCCATAACAAGAACTGTGCTTTTTTTTTTTTTTTTTTTTTTTTTTTTTTTTTTTTCAAATGGCATCTTACTCAGAAACTCAATATATAATACAGATAAAATTGAGCAGATCTGATTAAGTGATGGTGGTAGAAAGGCATAGTTGACCCTGACTTCACATCCTCAAACAGCCAGAGAAACCCCCCCCCCAAGACATGTGCATTCCCCTCAAAGCACAGTTTAAAAAGGGCTATTGGACAGTCCCATTTTTTAATAGCTATATGCTAAGCCATTGTATGGGAAAGCTGTAATTCATTTTAATAATCTGATATTCCTGACATTTCAATATTTTAACTTTCTTTTCAGTCTTTTATACTTTTTCACTATTACAAACAATATGGGGCTAAACAACTGTTAGCTAACTTTTTGTGTCCATTATTGATCATTTCTTTAGTGATAGTTTCTAAAAAATGAAAAGGGTTTTCAAATTTTTTAAAATTACTTTTTAAAGATTTATTTATTTATTTGAGAGAGAAAGAACATGTATGCAAGTGGGGGTAGGGGCAGAGGGAGAGAATCTTTCAAGCAGATTCCCCACTAAGCACAGAGCCTACTGTGGTGCTCAATCCCATGACCCATGAGATCATGACCTGAGCCAACAAAACCAAGAGTCTGACACTCAACAACTGAGCCACCCAGGCGCCCAGAAAGGGTGTATGTTTTGGGGTTTTTAAAAATATTTTATTTATTTTTAGAGAGAGAGAGAGAGAGAGAGAGAGAGAGCATGAGCAGGGGTGGGGCAGAGGGAGAGGGAGAGAGAATCTCAAGCAGACTCCTTGCTCAGCTGGAGCTTAGTGAAGGGCTCCATCTCACAACCCTGTGATCATAACCTAAGCTGGAATCAAGAGTAGATGCTTGACGCACTGAACCACTCAGAAGCCCCCCAAAATGAAGAGGTTTTTAAGTACTTAAGTACGTTAGGACATTATACCAAATTGCATCCTTCATAAAAGTTGTCTCGATTAATTCTCTTGTCAGTTTTATACTGTGTACTTTTATGTTAACTGGACTTCATCATAGAATACTGTGTTTCAAGATGGAGTTGTTTTGTTCTAAATTATTATTTTTTTAAAAAGAGAGCGCAAGCATGAGGAGGTGGAGGGGAAGGGGCAGAGGGAGAAGCAGGCTCCCCGCTGAGCAGGGAGCCCAATGCAGGACTCAATCCCAGGACCCTGGAATCATGACCTGAGCCGAAGGCAGACACTTAACTGACTGAACAGGTGACCCTGTTCTAGATTATTTTTATAATTTTGTCAGGAATAAAAGCACTGGTTCTGCAAGCAGGCTTGAAATATCCTACCCCAAAGTTAGAGTTTATTCTCACTAAAAGGAAGTAGGTTTGAAGCTTTGAGAAGAGAGGGATTAGGCACAGAAGGTGCCTCTAAGTGTAGAATTCATTTTCCAAATAAGGCACTGTATTAGTTTCCTAGGGGTGCAAAAACTTACCACAAACTACATGCCTAAAAACAAGAGAAAGTTATTGTCTTACAGGTCTGGAGATCATAAGCCCAAAATCAACGTGTGGGCCAGGCCACACTCCTTCTGAAGGCTCTGGGGAAAAATCCTTTCTGGCCACTTCCTAGCCTTTGATGGTGGCCAGAAATCCTTGGCATCCCTTGGCTTACAGCTGCATCAGTCCAATCTCTGCCCCCGTCAGCACATAGCCTGCTTCCCTCTGTGTCTTCAAATCTCTCTCTCCTTATAAGGATATCAGTCAGGTCATTGAATTTAGGGCCCACCTTAATCCACCACTACCTCATTTTAACTTAATTACATCTACAAAGACTCTTCTCCCAAATACGTTCACAATCATGGGCACCAGGGGTTAGGACTTGAATATATCTTTCTGAGAAGCACAATTTATCCACACAAGGCACCAACTGAATTCCCGGGCAAAGGTGGGTGCCTAGGTTTGGGGCTGTTCTGATGAGAAGTCCAGGGAATCTCTAAGATTAACCTGGTCTTCTTTAGTTTCATACAAGATTTAACCTCTCTGTGACCACGGACTCCTCTTCAAGTGACATCCTGGATTGGAACCATGTTCTGTGTCACAGAGCCACCTGTCACTGCCACTGTCTGCATCATAAAGATAAACGCACAATTTTTAAAAATTGTATACTGTCACAGAAACTAATTATATCCAGGAATGTTACAGGATTCTGCAGTGTGCTCTTTGCAATCACTGGGCTATGTCAGTCGTGTTAAGTGGCTCAGCACAGACAGGAGTGGCATGTGCTCATTAAGGTAAGTGGCACATTTAATGACAGAAACATAGGTTTCAGTACCTTCTGTGACGGAGCAAATCGCACTTCACGCACCTGCCAACACAAATGTAGACCCTAAATCACAGTCAGGGCAATACCCTTAGAGTAAAACCACTCCGGGTTCTCCGTTTCACTAATCTATGGCTTTTTCCCCCCCACAGAGCCTATAGGTGAGAAAGAAAAGTCAGAGAATTCCAGCCTTTTGTCAACAAATATTTACCGAGCAAAGCTATGTGCCAGGCCCCATTCTGGGTTCTTAGAATACAACAGTAAAACACAAAAACAAAAAGCAGATACAGCTTCCTCCTTTACCATACTTATGCTCTACTTAAATCTTTACTGATTGTTCTTTTATTTTTCTAATTTTGGATGGCAGTCATTTGTGGTGAGTTGAATTTTTAACTGGAATCACAATGCATAAGGATCAAAATGTTTTTATGTTGGAAAAGCCTAATTAATACCTCTTCCTTCCTCCCTTCCTTCCTTCCCTTTCTCCTTCTTTTTTTTTTCTCTCTTCTCCCTTCCACCTTCTCTCCTCTCCCTCTCCCCTTTCTCCCCTCCCCACTCTCCTCTCCTTTCCTAGGATCTCAAAAGTTGTATGTGTAATAACGAAGATAAATGGGCTAAGGGGAATAAGTGAAGTCTTTGTCTTTTTCCTGGTATCTTCCATCAAGCATCGATGGGAATGCTCTCTTTCTGAAGTTTTAAAGGCATCCCTCCCAACTATTTTAGTGACTCCCTGTTTAAGGCATTAGCAGTAGTAGAGAATATTCACAGATTTGGAGTTTGATTTCTAAATATTCTTTGACTTTTCCCAGTCAGAAAGGAAAAACTGAGACAGACCAGTGTGCCTCTATCACAGCATGACATTTGATTTAATTTTCTCTTATATTTTATTTTACTTTAATATTACTTGTGAGACTCGTTTCTGTCATTCTGATTGTAACTCCATGAAGGCAAGAAAAAGTTCCTTTTGTAATTCCTCTATTCTTCATTGTAAAAACAGTCCCAGTCATACTGTAGATATCCATTAAATACTTCTAGAAAGTAATACTTTCCATCTGGCAATTCTCAGGATTCTATAAGTATGCACATTTTATCAAATGCATTTGTTTAGTTTCAATATCACGTAAGAATGAACACGACACTATGAGTATCAAATGTCTACAACACATTCTCTTCCTTTCCCATGCTAAACTCAAAACACGTATTACTTTTCTAATGCTCGTAAGTTGCAGAGAATTTCAGGCTTGAAAGGAACTTCCAGTAGCCAAATCTCAGCCCCACTATATTCATTAAATACTTGGATCTCTGTGTTTCACGTTTCTATTTGAACTGTCCCTTCACTGCATATTTAGCTCACAAGTGGCTCAAACTGTTTAAAATGTTTGCCTTCACCCAGGTCAATGGCTATGTCTTTATAACTGTCATTAATGAGCCTTAGTCAGGGACAGTAACTGGTTTCACCTTGTGCGGTGGACAGATTATGAGGTGGTTCCTACATCTCTGTCTCCTCATATTTACTTCTGTGTCTAATCGCCTTTCCTTAAGCATGATGGGGCCTGTGACTAGCTTCTAACCAGTAGAACATGGCAAAAGTGACAGCATACACATGATTATGTGCACATAATTAAGAGTGTAACACCCATCTTGGGAGGACAGTCTCTCTCCCTTGCTGGCTCTGAGGAAATAAACTACCATGCCGGGAAGGTCTCTATGGCAAAAAACCTGATGGTGGCTTCAGGCAAAAAGGTAGCAAGAAATTGAGGATCTCATTCCGAAAATCCACAAGAAATGGACAGCTGCCAACAACCACTTGAAAGCAAATCCTTCTTCAGTGAAGCCTTCAATGAGAACCTAGCCTCAGCCAACATCTTACTTGAAGCCTTGTGAGGTCCCGAAGCAGAAGACCCAGCTAAGTTATACCCAGGCTCCTGACTTGAAGAAACTATGAGATAAAAAATGTGCATTGTTTTAGGTCATTAAGTTTATGATAATATGGTTACACACCAATAGATAACTCATACATAGCATACACCAACTTTGGGCAGTTAGTTAAATTTCCTGGATCCCTGAGGGGAAGAAGGATTCTGAAGCCACATTTGGTCTCAACAAGAATAAGTACCATAAAGTACTAGCAATGTTTTCAGTGAGCACATTTATGAGAAGTAGTACACCTGACACTTCTCACCCATCCACTCTCATTCACACTCTGTGAGATCGGAAAAAAATAAGTGAAATGTTCCACACATAAACTCTAATGCTCAAGGTCAATGCTACAGGCAAAAGGTTGTAAAGTGTGTGATCTGAAAAGGACAGGGGTGAAGCAGGCTGCAGGTGAGTGCTGATGCATAGATTGTGTGAGCGACTGTGATGCACCAAACTGTCCCAGTCTGAAGCACTCACGTTCCAGTCTAAGGGACTCAGCTGTTCCGACACTAAAG
The DNA here is from genome assembly GCF_017311325.1 of Ursus maritimus. Classification (NCBI taxonomy): domain Eukaryota; kingdom Metazoa; phylum Chordata; class Mammalia; order Carnivora; family Ursidae; genus Ursus; species Ursus maritimus. The sequence continues at coordinate 25,983,042 of NW_024424786.1, forward strand.
CAAATGGTGGCTATGGAAGATACCAGACCAGTGTTTCCAGATCTCCCAATGTTTTCAATAGAAGCTGAATACATCAATTTTTATGTGAAACTTCCCACTTTTTAAACATTGACTAATTTTTATGCACACGATTATATTGATTTTCTCACCATGTTAGTTGCACTATCGTTGAACCACAAGCTGCTACTGATGTGCTTTCTCTCCAGAGTTTGCAGTTTTACCCATTACACAAATACCCATGTTACCGCCTTTTCACTTCTACCCATATTGAAAGGCAATTGCAAGCTTATATAATTAAGTGCTATAATAAATACCTAAGGATGAAACACATGGAATGCATAATACCGAGTTAATGATACTGAAGGCAAGTCTCTGCCCTCAATTAGTTTTATGCACATACTCGTAGTCAGTGGGAGTTGCTTGGGAATATATGCAGTTGGTCCCAAGAGCTGCTGAAGCAGATATCATGGTACGTACATGGTAGTTTATAATCCACCCCAGTCTTTTTTTCAGTGATCACCATAATAGTCCAATTTAGTGAGTTTATCATTGTCGAGACGACTCTGAATAACTAATCACATCTCCAGCCTGGCGGCAATATTGATGAAGCATAGACTCTGGCATAAACTTTAAGGATCAGTAAGAAAAATGGCTTGACCCCAAAAAGCTTAAACCTCAGTGGAGATGATGAATATAACACACACACACACACACACACACACACACACACACACTATGAGGGGCCTCTGGGTGGTTCAGTTGGTTCAGCATCTGCCTTCGGCTCAGGTTGTGATCTCAGGGTCCTGGGATTAAGCCAGGAGGTGGACTCCCTGCTCAGGGGGGAGTCTGCTTCTCCTTCATCCCCTGTCCCTCCCCCTTCTCCCTCTCATGCTCACTTGCTCTCTCAAATAAATCAATAAAATATTTAAAAAACAAATGTTTATCACATGAGCTGAGCTTAGAAAAATTTTAATAGAAAACAGCTTCAGTCTTTCTCTCACTGTTCCTATACATTCACTCTATAGACTAATTTTTTTCTAGTGAATGAAATATCTAGTGGTCCCAAAGCCCTTCTGGTGTTCAGCTAATAAATGAATTGCCCCTTTACTTTGGCATGGTCACTGGAAATGTATAAATGACTAACCCTAGGAGATCTAGCTCTGACTCTCGTTTGCAAGTACTCAATCGAAGTTCTAGCATATCACTATGGAATGTGGGATGGAATGTGGGGAAACTTGGTACCCACTGTTTTATTGGCCTTTGGTGTATCTGCTGAAATCATAAGAAAAGTTGTATTTGAGATGAATATGAATAGGAAATGAATATGAGATGAATATGAAAACATGATCTTTTGAGATTAAAAAATTATTTAAACCTAGAGGAGAGTCTACTCTGAATTCAGCTACATACATAATAAAATCACATTCTACTGAGCATTTAGAATATACAATGCATCTTTTATACCTCACAACAACCCTATGAAAATTTAAAATAGGATTTAAAATAGCTCAGAGTGACTGTGTTTAAATCTCCATCCAGCACAACTCACCATCTCATTTTGCGAAACTGTTGGGCCTCCTCTGTACTATTTCCTCATTTGTAAAATGGGAATAATGACAATAATCTAATATTTAAGTGATTATTCTAAGCACTACTACATATATTTTACATGGATTATATCATTTAAAACTCATCATGGCCCTATAAGGTATAAGATACCACCATCAGTACACATTGTTAGACTTTGCTAAAATGAAAACAAAGACTAAGGGGGATAAATTAGTGGCCAACATCTTGCAGATAACTGAACCTCAGAAGTTTACTTCTAATGCCCAAGATCTTAAATATTTTAACATATTCCTCACCTATTCTGCCTGTGATTAAATGGGATAATACCTATAAAGTCATAGGAACATAAAAGGTTCTCAATTAATAGTTGATTTATGAACTAGAGTCTCAGTCTTGAAACACAGGAAAACACAGAAAGACTGAAAAGGTTTCTTTTTTTCAAAGATTTTATTTAAGTAATCTCTACACCCAACATGGGGCTTGAACTCACAACCCTGAGATGAAAAGTTACATGCTCTTCTGCCTGAGCCAGCCAGGCACCCAAGAATTATTTTAAAGCAAAGGTGACTACTGATGTAGTTCCCATATTACCTTAGCCAAATATTTTTCATACCAGTGTATTCTCCGTTGTCATCAATTACCTCTGTTTTGAGCCTTGCATCGTTAGGGCCTCCTGTGAATTGGATATTAATAGCCAAAGGAAAGAGAGGTCCTTCCTGCTCCAACCCCTACCCACCTTGGAACTGGAGAACAGCCCTTGGGACTCACAGAGTTGATGTCATGTGGTTGTTCCTAACAGCCATGCCATTTACAGCTGGTTTCTTTTGCTTTTAGTGAGCAGAAACTCCTCTCCAATGTGAATAGCAATTCTCCATGGATCCTGACTACAGAGCAATGACATCTAGATCTCACTCCAGTTACAAATGGGAAGCTGTTTGCCAGTGAAATTTCAGAGGACTCACAAGGTTATGCTGACACTGAAATCTAAATTGGTCCTTGGCGTCCCCCCTAGGTAAAAAACCCCACATGGTCCTTTGGGGAAAGCAGGGGTGATGAGTAAAAAGGCATGCTTTTCTGCATGGTTTCTTATCTGTGACACCAGCACCAATACATGTTGATCAGATTACAGCAAATTCTTGGGTCCATTCTTGATAAATTATACCATCTTAGCTTTCTAAACAAAAAAAAAAGATATTTCTCATATAACCTATATAGCTTGACTAGGAAAAAAAAGTAATAGAAAAGGTGTATACATATCATTGTGTGCTATGTCCAATAGGTAAAATGATCGCTTACATACACTAAATGCAAAACAAGATAAATAGAAATTTAAAATGATGGGGTGATATAGGATATTTGGCATTGTAAAAGAATTTGGAATTGTAACTATAGTCCTAAGGATACTGACAACGTGAATTCAAAACCTAAAACAATTTTAGGGTTGTAGAAATTTTAATGGAGGTAATTTAGATACTGGTTGCCTTAGAAATTGCTACAATTGAGTTACTCCTAAAATATGGTATTTTTTAAATTAAGTAAACGCTACCCCCAACATGGGGCTCAAAATTAACCACGAGATCAAGAGTGGCATGTTCCACTGCCAGGCACCCCTAAAATATGGTACATTTAAATCACACTCACAAACTCTGTAGTGTGAATTTTTATGGGCTCACACACACACATCTGTGCACAACCAAGTTTAATGTACAGAAGCTAAAGCAACTGGGGTACAGTGGGAAAAAAACACTGAACTCCAAGTGAGCAGACCTTGGTTTGAGAACCAGTTTTACTCCTTATGAGCACATAGAAAATTCACTTAATTATATAAGCCTTGTTTTACATTAAATAGACATTATAATGCCTACTTTGTTGTTCTGAGAAGTATAATGCAATGAAAGATATAAATGCACCTAATGTTGAATCTGGTTTACTGCAATGGTCGTTTCCATACCTTTCCCTCAGAAAATAACGGGAACGATTCATTATTAATCAAGATTATTTATTCCTCTTCATGGAAATTTCTAAAAAGATAACAGATTGTATAGTATGATGATTAAAATGCTTCATAGTGGGGCACCTGGGTGGCTCAGATGGTTGGGCGTCTACCTTCAGCTTGGGTCATGATCTCCAGGTCCTGGGATAGAGCGCATGTCCCCAGCTCAGTGGGGAGCCTGCTTTTCCCTCCCCTTCTGCCTCTCCCCTTGCTTGTGCTCTGTCTCTCTCTCTCTCAAGGGAATAAAATCTTTAAAAAATTAAAAAATAAAATGTTTTGTAGTCAGACATATTTGAAAATTTAATAAGATTCTAACACAAGATTCTACCTTAGACCAGCCTTTAAGCTTTTAATTAGATTCTAATACAAGATTCTACCTTAGACCAGCCTTTAAGCTTTCAGTTTCTGCCTCTGAACTGGGTATAATAACATCCCAACTTTTAGGTGAAGATTAAATGTGAAACTGTACCGAAATTGTGTGGCACGTGGCAGGAATTTAATAGTACTAACTCAAAACATTGTTTTTGTTTTATAAATAATGTGATAATTCTCAATTCTAAAGTATTGGCAAGTAATTAGAAATACTTTCTATTTTTCAATAATCATTGAGATTAATCTCGTGCAGACCAAGTAAAAATCGTACGGGCTAAATTCAATGTATACTCTCTGCATACCAACTTATAAGTCAATGCTCACAGATACATGTTTTCTGGAAAAAAAAATCACAATTCTAAATTATAAATCCAGGCACATGCCTGTCAAGGAGACAATCACATCCTTGTCTTTAAGAAAACCTGCAGCATGTGTCTTTCTGAGTTCTGCATAACAAGGCCATTTCTGGCCAAAGGAATATTTTTATTATCTGATCTTACATTTTGATTTGTTTATAAGTGCCTTGTTGTTAGATGTTTGCTTAAGACTTTTCTTTTAGAACTGTGGTTTGATATTAAAATGAGTTACATAGATCAACCTGGGTGCTGTTAAAGTGACTTTGAGGGTCTTTTTTTTTTTTTTTTTTTTTTTTTAACACTTCATATGTTTGCTTGGTGAAACAATGCTACTGCCAAGGCCTCTGGGGCTGAGTACAAGACCAAAGTCTTAAACAACTCTGCCTTTCACATCCTTCCAAGTTCCAAATTCTATTCAGGGTCTCATGGATGATATATTTTACTTTGAAGATTAGTCAACCTCAATTTTGGTGGTACAAGCTGTCTACAAAAGAAATGAAGGAAAAAACAAAATTCTTCAAACTTCAGAAATTAGAGTACTCTCTAATCCTTGTGCCAGGTGTTAAAAAGACAAAACATTCAACTCTGCAATTCATCAACAAAGTTTTTATTGAATGATTAATCTGTGGTCAGCTTGTGCTAGGATCTAAGATACCATTTTTTTTTTTAAGATTTTATTTATTTATTCGATAGAGATAGAGACAGCCATCGAGAGAGGGAACACAGGAAGGGGGAGTGGGAGAGAAAGAAGCAGGCTCATAGCGGAAGAGCCTGATGTGGGGCTCGATCCCATAATGCCGGGATCACGCCCTGAGCCGAAGGCAGACGCTTAACCGCTGTGCCACCCAGGCGCCCCACCATTTTTGTTTTTTAACTCTCTTGAACCCTTGAGGGTTTTAGAATTTCCTTAGTGGATAATGTATATTCTCAGGGGTCTCTACACCCACCTGCTCTCATTCTTACTGCAGAAATCAATGTGTTAACCATACTAATGCTCTAACTCAGGACTCCTATACTTGTAAATACTGGGATTCTACCCAATAGGTCTGGAAAGCATGCCCTTTCTTAGATGTGAACACCACTTCATAGACTCTCTAAGCTACAGTAATACACAGCCCATATTTTATGAGACAGTCCCCATATCACACGAGTGTACTTTTTAATAAGAATGAATTAGGACATGGGTAACAATGTGATTTCATATTTATAGCCTATACTTTTTCAAAGAATCAAATGTGCAAATCTGAAAACTGTGTGTCTTTTATCAGAACACATTTAGACCTTAGGGGAAAAGCTATCAGTTTTTCCCCATTGAGAATGATTTCGCTGTGGGCTTTTCATAGATGGCTTTTATGATATTGAGGTATGTTCCCTCTACGCCTACACTTTGAAGAGTTTTAATCAAGAAAGAATGCTGTATTTTGTCAAATGCTTTTTCTGCATCAATTGAAAGGAGCATATGGTTCTTGTCTTTTCTTTTAATAATGTGATCTATCACGTTGATTGATTTATGAATGTTGAACTACCTTTGTATCCCAGGAATAAATTCCACTTGGTCGTGGTGAATAATCCTTTTAATGTACTGTCAGGTCCTATTGGCTAGTATCTTGGTGAGTATTTTGGCATCCATGTTCATCAGTGATATTGGTCTATAATGCTCCTTTTTGATGGGATCTTTGTCTGGTTTTGGGATCAAGGTAATGCTGGTCTCATAGAACGAGTTTGACCAGTTAGAACAGCTAAAAATTAACAAGACAGGAAACAACAAATGTTGGCAAGTATGTGGAGAAAGGAGAACCCTCTTACACTGTTGGTAGGAATGCAAGCTGGTACAGCCACTCTGGATAACAGTATGGAGGTTCCTCAAGAGGTTAAAATTAGAGCTGCCCTACGACCCAGCAATTACACTACTGGATACTTACCCCAAAGATACAGATGTAGTGAAAAGAAGGGGCACCTGCACCCCAATATTCATAGCAGCAATGTCCACAATAGCCAAACTGTGAAAGGAGCCAAGATGTCCTTCAACAGATGAATGGGTAAAGAAAATGTGGTTTATATATACAATGGAATATTACTCAGCCATCAAAAAGGATGAATACCTACCATTTACATCAATGTGGATGGAAATGGAGGGTACTGTGCTAAGTGAAATAAGTCATTCAGAAACAAATAATTATATGGTTTCACTCATATGTGTAATATAAGAAATAGTGCAGAGAATCACAGGGGAAGGGAGGGAAAACTGTATGGGAAGAAATCAGAGAGGATGACAAACCATGAGAGACTCTCAACTCTGGGAAACAAACTGAGGGTTGCAGAAGGGGAGATGGGTGGAGGGATGGGGTAACTGGGTGATGGGCATTAAGGAGAGCAAGTGATGTGGTGAGCACTGGGTGTTATACACAATTGATGGATCACGAAACAGTATTTAAACACTACGTCTGAAACTAATGATGTTGGCTAACAGAATTTAAATAAAAGAAAAAAAGAACACATACAGAGATTGAAGAAAATGCCTTCTCTAGGTATGTGAACAAATAATTTCAACACTGTGCCATCACTGCAGGAACAGGACTATGTCCAATCAGCAAGAACATTGATGAAGGAGGAATTAAATTGTATGGGAGACATAGAGAGCCAATCTTGTGAGGTGTCACTGAGAAGGCTCTATCTATTTTGAAGAAGTTAAGAGTTCAGAAGACAGATGTGGGGAGAAAGGCTTGCCTGTCGGAGAAAACCTAATGCTCAAAGGCTCAGAAAGGTAAAACAGCATGGTATGTTTGAGTGAAAGAAGAGCTGCTCTGTATGAACTTCCATCCTGATAAATGTGAGAGGGAAAGAGGGCGTTTCTATAGTTCTGTACGTGAATAAACCCAAGACTGTATATAGCACCTTCACAAAGCCTATTTATTATATTATCTCTGCTCTGTGCTTCAATTTGTTTCTCCAAATCCTCAGAAATGATTAGGAAGCAATTTTTTTCTCCAGTGAGACTCTAATATTTCTGTCTGGATTAATAACCTGCATTCTCTATGAAGAATATTCTTACAGGAAGCCAATGCTGGCTAATCACCAGCAGGAGAGTGTTCTGTGGTTGGCCCACATCTGTAACTGGCCATACTGGAAAGTGACCATGTTGGAAAGTTAATTACTAGAGGGAAGGGAATGGCCAAGAAGCCCTGAGGCATAAAATAGAACGGTTTAGGTTCTTTGGGACAGTGGGAATCTCTCATTATTCATGCAGTTTTCACCAGAATGTGCCCAGCACAGCTTGGTAGTGCAAACACGGAACACCGGAGGAACAAACAAGCAAAATAGATTAAGACAGCAACGTTCATTACGATTCAGAACAAGTGTAAAGTCACCCCAGAACATTTTGCAATGTGTACCTACTCCACACACAAGATTAAAACAAATACCTTGCATAGTTTCAACGTCAAACTTAAGTTAAAGGAATTTTGGCATTGGCTTTAGCAGACTACATAGTAGCAACCAGAACATTATTCTAAAACTTTTCCATGGAATGTTACAGTTGGTTTTGTTGCTCTTGCTGTGGGATGTCGTCTTTTTGTGACTATTACTTTCAAATTGAATTTCTCTTTGAATGTTTGTTTCCAAAACCAAAAAGCAAATTAGAATATAGGAAAGATTCTCACCCTCATCCATATTTTTTCCCCACATGGTTTTGTTTCTCATGTATCCTTCCAGGTATCATATATATGCATCTACCTATCTATCTATCTATCTATATAGATATATGCAGCTAAAATGACACAATCACTTCCCTCTTTTTAGAAAAATTGTGGTATGCAGAATACAGTTTTTGAAACTTTATTATTTTTTACTCCAATATAGAAAAAGGCAAAAAAAAAAAAAAAAAGAGGCAGCTGTGCATAATGAACCTTGTTATTGAATATGGCTGTACAGTATTCTATTTTATTTTAGTGTACTAAAATTTACTTAACCAATTCTTATTTATAGTCATTTAGGGTGTTTCTACATTTTTGTCTTTACAAAAAATACTGTAATGAATAACTTTGTTCAGATGTAATTTGAACCCATTTAAGGACATCTCTAGGATAAATTTAAGAAGTCTAGTTGTCATGTCAAATGATATTTGCAATTATAAATTTAGTAAATATTTTCAAATTGACTCCATTTTTTTTCTTACAAATTTGCATGTCAACTAGGAGTGAGTGAGAGTATCCTTTTCCCAACATTTTGGGTCTCCAAATCCCACAAGTAAAAATGGTGAGGTTTTCATTCTTTATCTAAATGTGTTTGCTTCTTAACCAAAAGATAAAGGACAACTCTCCCATGTTCCAAATTAAAACAAAAACATACAACTTCAATGACAAAAATAAATTTCGCCTTCTATTGGAAAAAAAGATCATTTAAAATAAAGACACGAATGAAATGGATTCAGAATTCCACTTCCAGCAAAAAAAAGTGTCAAGTCTTCTGTTTTGTGAGAATCCTGCTGATGACGACCAACTTTATTTAAGGTCAATCTGAGGGTAACTAAGGTAGATTCATGTAGCCAGAAGTTCCTTTGTTCTGTCTTTGTTTTATGCAACATTTTTAATAGATTTCATTTCTTTATTGAAAATGTCATAATACCCACATTTTATAGCAACAAGCTGAACTGATGTCACATATGTCTTCCTGCATCTGGCAATGGTAAAACAAAAGGCTCCTCCTAGTTTTGAGAGCCCATTTATTAGCATCCCAGTAACAAGTAGGCAGGAAAAAGTCACAGTGAAACAATTAAGAACAATTATCACATTATTGAGTTTTGAGAGGCATTTCAGTTTCAGGTAATTGATTTCAAACCAGCTGTGAATCAAACGGATATACTTATGACCTGCTAAACATTTCTAGTGTCTCCAAAAAGCTAGCTCAGCAATCTAAAACCACTTTAGGCATTTCCAAAAGTAAAAAGAAAGAAAGGTAAGCTCTACCTGTGTTTCATTTGTTTGTTTGTCTGTTTTATCTAGTGGACAATGATGTTATCTTGTGTCCAGGATTCTGAATGTTAATGTGCAAATTAGTCCACTAAGGATTTTATTAAAATGGAGACTCTGATTCAGTAAATCTGGAATGAGGCCTGAGATTCTGCTTTGTAACCAATTCCCAGGTGATGTGGATGCCACTGGTTTATGGGACATTTGCAATAGCAAAGGCACAGAGAAGAGGAAGAGGTAAACATTCGATCCTTATGTCAGACTCTGAGTTTACTTGGTGTTACAACCTCTTGCTTCCTGCATATTCCCAGCCAGTCCAACTGTAATCTGTGCCAGTTTTACAAGAACAGAAAAGTAAAACAACTTTGTTGGCTTTCCCATTAGAAAAACATCAGAAGAGAAAATTCAACAGCATCTTCCTAGAAAAAGACGATACTTGATAGTAATTATGTTAGTTTCCTGGGGCCGCCATAACAAAGTACCACGGACTGGGCAGCTCAAACAGCAGAAATTTATTATCTTTCAGTTCTATGAGGCTAGAAATACAAAACTGAGGTGTCACCGGGTTGATTCCTTCTGCGGGTTATAAGGGAAGAATTTTCCAGGCCTGTCGCCATGGCTTGTAGATGGCAATCTTTCTGTCTCCTTATATCACTTTCCTCTACGTATATTTTTTGTCCCTCAATGTCCCCATATATTAAGGACACCAGTAATATGAGACTACGGCCCATCCTAACAACCTCACATTAATTTGATTACCTCTGTAAAGGCACTACCACCAAATAAGACTCCATTTTGAAGGATAGGGCTTCATCACATAAAATTCGAGGTGGACACAACCCATCTGTTTCCCCCTAACTGTTGTTTCCTTCTGCCCAAATTTTCTACTTGTAAAATGGAGAAATTATTCTACTGAAACAATGAACTAATCACGTTGAATAAATAGGCAAGAACAAAGAAGCGGCATCACTCCACCAGCTGATAATTTCGAAGTATATTAATTATTTGGAGAAAATGTTGAAATACTCTTCCATTTAGTGCCTGGAAAGATAGCTGGGCCAAATTAAGGGCATGAAACCATAAACGTGAGGCAAACTTTTGCATCAAGCCTCTGTTACTCATTAGGTCTGTGACTTTTCACTTATTCCCTGAACTCCTTAAGGTTCAGATTCTTTATCTGTAAAATGGGATACAATCTTTCCTCATAGGACAGTTGACCATTAAATTATTTTGTGTGGTAGGTTGTATTATTGTCCCTAGTCTGTGAGTCAAGGTCTTGCCAGGGCAGAGAAACCACACCAATAACTAGGAATTTGAATATAAGTAAGAATAAACTAGTAAAAGGTGATTAAATATGAAACAGGATAAAAAGGGACTCTGAGGGGCATATGAGTAGCAAGTGCAGGGAGCATCTTGCTACCTTTAAGGCTGGGGGAGAAAAAACAAACCACTTAGAAGTGAGAAGCACCCTCCCCTCAAGGCTGAGATTCAAATGCTTTGGACAGAGGGTGGCTCCCAGCACAGGAACGGGCATCCTACTGGTGGTAAAGAAGCCTGTCTGAAGGTCTGATCTGCAGCTGGTACGCAGAGAAACTTGCTGGAGGGTAAAGGCTGTGGCTGAGCTGTGGGCCTCTGATGTGACCGCTGCTGTGTTTCCCACACACCTGATGCTTTGTCTGCTAAGCCAAAAAACCAGCACACTGGAACGGGGATCCAGTTGCCAGAATAGGGTTGTCAGATAAAATTCAAATTTCACTAGATGATAAACAAGGAGTGACATTTTATTGTAAATATATCTCTCGCAATTTTTGGTATATACTTATGCTACAAAAAAAATCATTATTCATCTGAAATTCAAGTTTACCTGACATCCTTTATTTTCTTTGCTGAATCTGCCCACCTTATCTAGGAAGGAAAACCTTTTGCACCTGCCAGGGCTTTGCAATATCCCTCCCGTGCCCTCTATGGACAAAGCCTAAAGTTGAGTCCACTGGCCAAACATGTTTACAGGGTTCAGCTGCAGTATCATCAGTCAGTCAATAAAATGCAGATTTGGAACTGAGTCAATACATTGATAATAGAAACATTAATAATTCCTCTTCTACAACCTGTTAAAGGTGTATAACAACCTCGACTGTTTAGATGTAATTTGCCACGTCCCCCCAAATAGCGCACATCTCACCCAGCTGATGTTGGGCTTGGTCATGTGACATGCATTGGCCAATGAAACACAAGCAGATGTAATGTATGCATCATTAGCGCAAAAGCTTTCAGACACCTTCTGAGTTTCCACAAGTCATTATTCTTTTCATCTGCCAGAAAAATAATACATCTCAAATAGTGACTGTTTCTTCGGTTTAGATCCCAAAATGAATTCATGGGGCAGAGTTTCAGCATCTCACCCACAATTGCTGACAAGTAATGTGAGAGAAAAGAAATGTTTATTCTTAGAACCAGAAAAAAATCTTCCTCTTTTTTTTTTTTTTAACCACAACAAAGTAGACTAATAACATATATAAAGTGCTGGTTGTACCACCCAGCATACTGTTTACCTTTGGCTAAGATGAACATCACAGCTATAGAAAATAACATGTATTTTGAAACAAGAAAGATCTGCTTTCCAAATCAAGTTTTATTGTATACTAGTCAACGTTGTTGTAATAACACATCCTAAAGAGAGTAGATAACCACTGCAGGACGCTGGGCAGGATAGTGGCATTGTCAGACTATGCAGCAGGAAGATCACTTCAGTACAGTGTTTAGCAAACTTGTCTTGCGAATGGTCAAACAGTAAAGGCTTTGCAGGACATACGGTTTCTGCTGCAATGACTAAAATCTGTTGCAGTCGGCGGAAGAGCCACAGACAATATGGAAATGAATACGTATGGCTGTGTTCCAGTAACACTTTATTTTCAAAAACAGGAGATGGGCAGGATTTGACCCATGGGTCATAGTTTGCTGACTACTGCTCTGGTGGACTGTTCAATCTTCCTCCTTGACAGGCAATTCTCTGCATGCAAGCCAGAGTCATCTCATTAAAATATAAAATAGATCATGTCGTAACCCTGATTAGTAACTTCCAGTCTCTTTCCAACATACTTAGGATCAACTCTACACTTTGTACCAGAACTTCTGAGACCTCCAGGACTTTGTATCCTGCCCTCTAAGTTGTTGACCCTGGATGAATTTCCTAAGTTATTGTGAAAGTCACTCTGCAATAAATGGTTTATACACCATTTCGGATCCTTTTTTTTTTTTTTTTTTTTAAAGATTTTATTTATTTATTCGACAGAGATAGAGACAGCCAGCAAGAGAGGGAACACAAGCAGGGGGAATGGGAGAGGAAGAAGCAGGCTCATAGCGGAGGAGCCTGATGTGGGGCTCAATCCCACAACGCCGGGATCACGCCCTGAGTCGAAGGCAGACGCTCAACCGCTGTGCCACCCAGGCGCCCCATTTCGGATCCTTTTGATCTCTTGTTCTGGCCACCATTGTGGACACCAGCTCTTGGTGGGCCCTGTCTGAATTCACACAGCTACACCTTGCCAGCAACTTCCATTATGCCCCACAGTGTGCCTCACACCCCCTGCCCCATGGGTTCTCCAGTGATGCTGAAGTGTGAAAAAAAACAGGATTCCCTCCCAAAAGCATGTACATCCCAGAAATTTAGGGAGTCATACCCTGTGGTACTAACCCTTGATCAGTTAGCAAGGGTAGCTGGTGGATAATTTTTCTCCCTTTATCTCCCTGAGTTCCAGTTTTTCAAGTGAATTTTCAGAGGATAGCTTTTAAGGTGAAACAGTCACTCTTGGCACCAGTTTGAAAACGTATCCTCAGGACACCTGGGTGGCTCAGTCAGTTAAGCATCTGTCTTTGGTCAGGTCATGACCCCAGGGTTCTGGGATTGAGTCCCACATCGGGCTCCCTGCTTGGCGGGGAGCCTGCTTTTCTCTCTCCCTCTGCCTGCCACTCCCCCTGCTTGTGCCCTCTTTCTCTCTCTAATAGATAAATAAAATCTTTAAAAAATATATTAAAAAAAAATACATCCTCATATTGGCTCTCCTGCCTTCTATGCTCCACTCACCTTATACCTTACTTCTTCCTGGATTTTCACTTCCTAATAGAAGCACAGCCCTTGGCTCAGGGCCTGATTGGGAACCGAGAATGGGGCCCTCCATCACATCCATATTTTGCTAGCCACACTGCCCTGTTGCTTATAACTGGAACTTGCAGGTTTATGCCTATCCCAGGGCAGCTGCACTTGCCCTTCTATCTGCTCCCAGGTCTTTGCGTTAATGGCTTTTTCACATCATTCAGACTTCAGCTCAATATATCAATACCCCAGAAGAGCCTCCCCTGACTACTAAATCCAAACAAATGCCTTAGCACTCTGCATTTTTGCTTTAATTATTTTCATACCATTTATAACTCTATGAATAATTCTAATTGCTGTGTTTGATTGCTGTGTTTGTTATCTCTCTTTCCCCTCTGCTTCTAGTCAACTCTCAGTGGATTATAATCTCCTTGAGAATGGAACCCTTCTCCTCCATGCTTACCAATGCTTCCATGTACCTAGACCAGTATCTGGCACCTAAAAGAACCTAGCACACGCTGCTTAAAGAATAAGTATCAGTCCAAACCAGGGGAAGGGCTGTGATTTGAAATCCTGCTTCACTAGAAGTTGTGAGGATCGTAGTCAAAGAATGTAAAATAGGTAGAAAATAAAGGTTATCTTTGGAAAGTAGACCCATTGTTTCTGAGACTGGCACAGGTGCAGGCAGACTTAAACTGAGTCTCTCCCCCCCACAAGTGTTCAGAGAATATCTAGAACCCTAAAAAACACAGAAAAAGTTTTTTAAAATGGCTTTAGGAACTTGTGTTATCAGTTGGAGTATTCAGGTGGTAATCTTCACAAGAGAAGACTAACCAACCATGCTATTTAACCCTTATAAACTAAACTGAATAAATGAATGCAGGATGCAGGAGAACTAGCTTCAAATGTCATGTATGAAAGCTCTCTGAATCCATTAAATGCATCTTGATTCATGCCCGGGGAATATTACATAAATGGTTGTGAAACAAACCCACACATTTGATCATTTTCTGCAAATCACTGTAAGAACTTAGGGCGTTCCAAAGTACATTTCCCTCTCCCATTATCCAAGGCTTAGGCTTAGTGTAGGGTGAGACAGAGTGAGGTTACCTATGATTTCCTAAATCTCGTAAAACAAAAATACAGCAAATACCAAAATCTTTAAATATTGTCTCATTTTGGAATAGTTTATATTCTAACACTGGAGAACTGCCACAGGGAGTCTGTCCCATTTTAGTGAGATTATTCCTTTATCTCCCTTTCTTCCTTATTCCCATCACATCATATTGTCTTTATCACAAAACTTGAAATCTAACATTCTGTCTGGTACATAGTAGTTACTCAATAAATGGTTCTAAAATCAGGGATTCCTTATCCCGCCTGGATCTGATGTGCCACCGCGATGGTTTGGGGCAGTTTGGGGACTGGCATGCTCATCCCCTTCCATAATATCATCTTACATATCAGGATGGTATTTGAACTTTTTCCCAAAGACACACAAATGATTCTCCACACCAAGGAACAAGCATATGACTATTTATGCACCAGAACATAAGCTTCTTGATTGCAGCTGTTACTATGAATTTTAAAAACCCCAGGATACTGAGAAGTCCTCTTTATTGCATACCAAGGCTCAAGTCCATCTGTTCTCGAAGACAGTAGCAACCTGACCTAAATCAAAACCCAGTCTTCTTAGATGAGCCACACACACAGGACATGAATCCATTGGAGAAATCATGAAGACCATCTTTCCTTAGAACAGACATTTTTTCCCCCTCTCTCTCCCTACTTTTTCTGCCATCACCTCATTAGGAGAAATTAAAGGCCTCTCCAGTAGGCAGGTAGCATAGTCTATAATGAAAAGACTGTTTAGGTCCTGAAAAGAAGGGACAGGTGAGTCCTCAGCTGAGAGTTTGCACTTCTGATAGCATTGTGAACAGGGAAAAAAAACCTTAGAACAAGAATTGGAGAAAAGTCCATCCTTTCCTGATATTTGGCCCTAATCTGAGTATGAAGATTCAAAAGAACTACGGAGAAGAGGAATAAATCATTCATAAAGCCCTTAAAAAATTCAACCAACTCTACCTGAAAGGGGGGAAAATATCACCTGAACATAAAGCTTTTGAATAAAACTTGGCTGAGCTATAATGACCCAGCAGGGCATGAGTGAAAAGCAAGAGTCTAAGATGTCTTCACACTAGAAAAATCAAAAAAGTACTCCTGGAAAATGTGTGAGTCCTTCCTGGGTATCACATCCCCTCTAAGAAATTCATATTGACCCTGGAAGCAGAACCTTCACTTTTGTCACTATCTTGAGCAACCTATCCCTAGCTAATTATGTCAACTACACTTCAATTTAAAAAAATAAAATAAAAACACAAAAACAAAAACACTAGCCCCCAGCTAGTTAAAAAGCTGTTTTTTATTAAAACTCTGTGTCACCGTGGGATCTGGTGGGTTATCCTAGTCACTGAGATCAGTAGAGAAGTCTAATCAATTCCTAAATAATAAATCAACTTTTTGTGCCCTTAGTAATCTCACTGTAACACATTGCAATTCAAGGCCATTTCACTACATTTATCTTTAATGAATAATAAATGCTACATTGGTATTGACTGAACAAGTGATTAACTATTCCATCAGTAGCAGAACACAGCAATATTTTTAATTATTAATAAACCACAAGCTTTGCTTGTCAGGTACAATCATCTTTTGGTAAGAACAACTTATTTTCTTTCTTATTATCATAGACAAGTGTAATCAAATGTCATTTGAAACCACTTCTGGTCATTCTCTAGCATATGACTGACAACTTCTAGCCTCATTTCTTACTGACTGAAAAGGGCAATCAGTTTAGCAAAAAGAACAAAAAAGGTGAAAAAAAAAGGTGTTCAAGTAAAAACCCAAGTAAGAGAGCTGGAAACAAAATCATGCTCTCAAATTTTCCTATACTGATTTCAAAGTATGTCTATAAAAAGGTACTTGTGAAATGTTATGAGGGAAATACATAAAATTGCCAAGACTTTAAAGAATAGGCTTATTCTATGCACAGAAGAGAGAGAGAGAGAGAGGGAAAGGGACAGAGAGAGGGAGACAAAGAAATTGAAACTATGTATGGAAGATAGTGGCAAACTTTTAAGTGGATTTAAGAGGAGAGAAAATATGAAAATATTGGAGAAGTATGTAAAAATAACCCAAACAGATCATAAGGACAATTTCCTAAGGTAATTGCCACAGAGTTCAGATATAATAATGGGGTGGGCAGTCATGGAAATATTTATTTGACATTTATTAAATTCCATTGGATTTTTAAGATTTTAGAAATAGAAGACCATTTGCTAGGAATTCTATGATTTAAAATCAATCAATCAATCAGACATAGACTATGCCCTCAGAGTTTTTTATGGTATTTTCAAAAGGGAAAAAAAGGGCAAATATCATCTAAATCATGAAATACATCATTAAGTGAAATCGGCATGTTATATTCATATTTGTGTCCCTGGAATCTAACACAATGTCTGGCACACAGTAAGAAAAATTTAAGTTAATTCAAGAATTCTTCATTCAAGAAGAACTTATGGATTATTTATTATGGGTTTCATAAAAAATAATGTACATGCAAAGATAAATAAAACATCATCCTTGAATAACTCACAGTCTAACGGAGGAGTGAGATAGCAAACATTTGTTGAATTAAATTTTAAAATGTGTGGTCAATGCCCATCGGGAAACCTCAATCTGAAGAATTCTAAAATGGAAAATATCACAAGAGTCATGGGAGATGGTAAGGAAATAATGTAACGACTGTATAACTAACCACACATCATCCATTAACCATCATGTGGTTTGGCTCTCAGTAACATAAAATATCATCAAGATGGCTTAAAATATAGGGCTTTCTTTTTCCCAATTGACAATTGTTTGTGAAGGTTCGTTGGGTCATTAAGTTTCCCTCATGATAGCAAGATGATAGGAATAGCATCATCTGACCATTTTGTTCTCATACTGTATTCAAAGTCAGAAAGTAGACGGTTGTTCAAAATACAGAAAGAGTCAACTCCTTCTTCTCACATTCTTTGAGCAGAAGTTCTTCCTAAGGGTCTCCCCATTAGACAGCTATTATGTCTCATTTGTCACAATGGCTATATTCCTATCTTGAGACCAATAACTAAGCCTGCCTCTTCTGAGAAAAAAATAGCAGGTTACTGTTTTAAAAGAAGAAGACAGAAGGGAGGATTTTGAGGGATATGAAATTAGTACTGGTCACAGATCCTTAGCAAATAGAAAAAGAGTTATGTACACAACAACTTGAAAATGGTAAGAATAAATGGTAAAGGTGGAGCACCCTACAATACAGATAAGTCGTCCATACTTGAAGTCATCTCCAATGTGCCAGGGCCAATGTGAAGGGTATTTACAATTGTACCCATACAGAAAGGGGAAAAGAAAAAGACAGGAAATTACTAGGGCAAATGGGGTACTTTAAGTCAACCAGTATTTATTGACCATCCATTGTCTATAAAGATTTTTGCTAGACATTGGGGACCATTCAGAAATTTGTCTTCCTCTAACATTTTGACTCCTCCACTGCTCTTGCTCTCTGGAAACTCACTATTTGTAGGAGAGGATTTATCCGAATTTTGGGACTTCATATTCCTTAAAGGTGGCTCAACAGTAGCCCCAGATTTAAACAAAAAATTGAGAAGGCAGTTTTCTAAATTATCCATACCCTAATCAAACGTCCCCAACTGGGTGCTCAGCATGCTTGCACAGTGGGTGATGAGTGCACTGATGGATTGTCTGTCTCATCCCTGGGGACACCCAAGGGGCTATTATTGTCAACACATTCTTCTGTTTACCCCAATGTGCCTTATGAGTATTACTGCGATGTTTTGTGATAGGGAAAACTTTGGATAATCCTGCCACAAATGACAGTTTGATATTAGTCCCCGGAATGGATTATTAGTTCCACAGTTTGCATCCAACTGGAAAATAATGATCATTAAAGGTCAACGTGCATTCACGAGGACACAAACTACCAAACAAATGTTATTTTCCTTCTGCTTTAACATTTAAATAAGAAGAATACCAAAGTTAGATTCTCTAATCAGGTAATAGAAGTCAAGATGAGACAATGCTCTCCAAATCCTAACAAAACACATTAAGATAAATTAACCAAACCAAATCAAGATGTTGCGCTCATTCAGTTTTTTCAATCAACATTTTTTTGAGTTCCTAAGCTATTCTGGTCCCTGTCCCAAGACTCTGAGAACACAAACCATGCTGCCTCGCACTGTTTACCGTCTTCTTCTGTGGAACAGAAAGACTACGCATGGTCTCTTTCACCAAGCATCTTCATACAGAGGTGGCACTGGAGTGGAGTTATAAGGGAGAAAAAGATCCCATATGTGAGCTGAGAGGACAGTCCAGATTGCACTACTCATATCAGTTCTGATGCTTGCCTTCCACAGGACGGGGTGCTTACCTGCTAAATACTAGAATCTACAGGCGTAAGAACTAAACGACAAGGGCTGCCCGGTACTAGAAGCTGGAAGAAAAGACAGATGTTCAAAGAGGGTTTCAAATTTGCTCTAGTTCCTTGAGTAAACCCCAGTTAGGGAACTGGGAGCCGTCCCATTACACTGTCATCAGCGGCTTCCCAGAGCTTGCAGAACCACCCAACCAATGAGTCCTGGACCCCCACCTCAAAGACTTATCAGCAGGCATTTAGGTGACCCATGAAGGTGGCCTGTCTAAAAAGGGTCCTCCAAATTGGGATGACAGAAACGAGAATTTGCATATGTCTCTGGCTCCCATTGAGAGCTACTTCAGAAAACACACAAGAATGTACCAAACTAGGAGGGAGACACAGTGGTGGATACAGGGAAGAGAAGAGAGGCAGAGATGGAAGAGGCTTGATTTATAGAGGCTCTTCCATTTTACCAGAAGTTGAGCTGAATCCATCCAATTAACATCTTCTTCATAAGATGGCTAAAAAAGTTGCCACTTTTTGTACAGGAAAGAAACAGCTCAAAAAGAACAGAGTACAGCTCAGCCTAAGCAGGGGGTAGAAATGTAGTATTTCTGGTTAAGTATGGGTTACAGTCACACACACTCAAGTGATACCTATTAAGGGTAGATTTAGTTCTGAGTTTAATTAGCCAAGACACAATATTGTTGGAAGCAGAGACTACAAATGCAGGGCAGAATTTGATAAAGGCATTATCTCAGGGAAGCTTCCCTTGTTTTCAAGTTCCAAACAGAGACAAGCAGCTGCTAGTGACACCACCCAGGAAAGGTAAGATCTTGTCATTTCTGAAGTAGTCCACACTTCCTATGGCCCTGTTCTTTTACACCAAGGGATGATAGCACAGTTCTGGAAAATATGTAGTGATTAAGAGCAGTAGTTGTAGTCGCCCTTATGAGCTGAATGACTGCATGACTTTCTTAATCTACATGTGCCTCGGTTTCTTTGTCCAGAGAATAAGGAAAGTGCCATCTCTCATTTAAAAATAATTTTAAAAGTGTGAATGTATACACAGAAAAACTTCGAATAACACCTGGGCCATAATTAAGTATACTATTAACATTTACATGATAATTACACCAAAAAAATCTATAAATTTCCATTTTAAAAAAATTTACTAACATTGGGCTCTCCTGGTTTGTAAGCCAAAAGCATCCCGTTAGCAAAGATGTAGCTGTCTCTAGAAGGACAAAGAGAGTCCATCTCCTGGAGTTTTTGAAGAATATTTCTGCCCCTGCCTTTATATCCTCATGAAAAACCCATTCCCCAGCAACACTGACCTTCTCCCAAAGCACGATTCACACAGCCCTGCCTGTCTCCACTGTACACCCAGTGGAAATGGATATAAGCAATTCTGCTCTTTCACACTTCCCTCTTTATGTTAAAATCTCTTCCAAAAAACAGTAAATTCATAAGGGCAGAGACCATGTTTAATTTATCTCTGTATCTCCAATGCCTGAAGCATAATATAGGCACTGCTTCAGTATTAGCTGGGTGGCATGTTGAAGAATGAATGGGGAGTAACAAAGAAGTAATAAACAAATGGAGATTAACAGTGGAGAGTAACAAATAAAACAAGATGACAGGTCTGGAAAAGCCGGCTGCAGGATCTGATGGCTTTGCAGTCAGACAAATGGGTTGAATCTCAATTTCACAACTTTTTTGCTATGTGATTTGGACAAATTACTTAATCTGGAGAAACCTCAGTATCCTCATCTGTCAAAGCAGGATTATAGCAGAATTTACATTATCGGCCTGGCCTCAGGATTAAATGTGAAATCCATTGAAAGTGCCTGGAATAAGATTAGTGCATAATAAATGTCAATCATTAGTCTTCTGATTCTTGTTATTATCATTACTGTATTAGTGAGTGGAAAGCAAAGAGTCTATTAGGGGATATGAAAGTATTTTAAAATATGATGTGATATGATGAGGAAAATTTACAAGCCTAAAAAAAAAAAAAAAAGAAAAAACTACAGATCCTACGAAAGTACAGAATCTTAATATATTCGAAGGCATTCTGGAAAAAAAAAAATACATGTTTAAACACCAGGCATTATAATTAGCTACTCAGTTCTGTTGACCTTTACATCAGTTAAGATCCATTCAAGAAAACTGAAACCATGCAACGCTTTTCAATAGATATAATTTAATATACGCAATTTCTTATGCATATGTCAGAGGACTGACAACCAAAAGAAAGCATGAAATTAACCAGTGATGATAACTGAAGGAAGTAAACTAACATCCCTAAGGCTGGGAAATGAAGGTTAATGGCTGGAGTGACAAAAATGTGGAAAGGCAGTGAAAAAAACAAAGACAACCGGAGGCTAAAACAAGAGCTGATACTCAGGTAAAGGGTATCTCCGAGATGGTGAGAAGACGCTGAAAGGAAGAAAAAAAAAAAAAAGAACAAACTAGTCCTTTCTGCCCTTTTTGCCTTCCAATTTCCTACTAGTGCTCCCCAATGGCAGGAACATAGAACAAGGCAGCTGGCAAAGGAAGAGCCCAGGCATCACAGAGAGTCGGAGCTGAAAGAAGACAGTTTAATAAGCTCATCCCTGCTTTAGGTTTTCTTTTCCATTTTTTTTTTTAATGGAGACAAACTTAGTTTACCTTTACTTTGCTCTCGTTGCTAATTTCAATCCTGACTTTTTTCCCTACCTTAAATTGAAAAGGTACTTTCACATATTTGACCATATTGTCACTCATAAGCATCGTGCAATATATTATCTTCAGCATAAAGATCAAGAATATGCAATTCAGAGCAGTGCCTCTAAACTTAAGGTGCAGACAAACCACCTGGAGATCTTGTTAATATGCAGATTCTGATTCAGTAGGTCTGAGGTTGGGTCTGAGAATTTGCATTTCTAACACACTGCCAGATACATTGAGGCTTCTGGTCCAGGGAAAACAATTTGAACGTAATATATAATAAGAAGAAGATCCACAAATCACATTTAGGTATTCTGATCATATGTACCAGTGTTCCCCACAGCAAATCAC
Source organism: Ursus maritimus (assembly GCF_017311325.1). Lineage (NCBI taxonomy): Eukaryota > Metazoa > Chordata > Mammalia > Carnivora > Ursidae > Ursus > Ursus maritimus. The sequence continues at coordinate 26,004,925 of NW_024424786.1, forward strand.
CATTTAGTTCACTTATTCACACATACCGCAACTTTTCATTAATGATTATCTACTATACTACCCTATTACTTTTTTAGACCCTATTTTATAAATATAACTGAATATATATACATGTATATATGTCTGCAATTCCGAAGGTCCTCTCTCATAGATAAAGTAACATTTAATTTAAAGTTTATTGTCAGGTAAGCATGAGATTTATTGATGCCACCATCTTTTCTCCTAATATTTCCCTCTGGTTTTGATTCTCCGATTTGACCTATGCTTAGAGAGCAGAAAGTTATGCCATTAAAATGCAGTTATGGTCTCAAAAGTGCCGCTTTCCTATTTGTTCCAAAGTGCAGTTTAGTGCTACAATTGCTGACTTTACCTACGAAAATACATTGTGCTCCTGCTAGCATTGCAAATTCTAAGGAGCAATGGGCTGGTTACACCGAATTCCATTCTGCATTAGAATTGTCAGCACAGTTCTGACAGGTGAATCTCTGCAAGTTGACCAGAGGTACCTCACTGGCCAGCTTCTCTATGAAGTAAGGAGCCATGTGGGTTAGGAAGACTAATTTTTGTATTGCAAACTCAGCTCATTAAGGGTGGATGGAAGGCTTTCACTTAGACACAGACAGAGTCAACGTCATCATTTTTATTTGGACTCCTAAAGCCAGAAAATGCATTGAAAAGCACATTTTAAAAAGTCATCAGTCACAATCTTTTTTTTAAATCACAATTTAGTCTAAACAAATTAGTCCATCCTTCTTATGCACCATTAATTTAACTGTTACCATCAGAAGAAGGTTAGATAATTGGTTCATATGCTATCTCATGGTTTGGAATGATACAAAATGGTATCAAAATAGTATATAATTTGTGTAGCTTTCAAAAATAAACAAGAAGACTAAACATTGATTTTAGCACAGCAGATTTAACCGTCAATCATTCAAAGATTAATCAATTTGAAGGCTAGCAAGATAACACCAGAACACTTTATTGACCTTATTCTATTTTCAGGTTTAAATTTTCTAAACAAAACTAACTTGGATATCAAATTTATTTCTCCTAGTTCTGCTACTCTGCCCACTGCTAGCCACTGCATAATTTCAGAGAAGAAGCCATGCTCCACCTTCCCAAGTTTCATCTGGAATCAATCTCCCATAAACATATACTAAGCAACCATCTCACTATTTATTCAACCATGCCTTTCAAATCCCTTCTAAACTGTTAACTTTTGTTTTTGCTGTTTGGAATGTCCTCTGCCAGACATGGTTTCCTGATTTTTTTTTTTTTTTTACTTTTTCAAATTAATCTTTTTTGACATAACTATAGCTTTACAAGCAGTTGTATGAAATAACACAAAGAGATACTGTGTACCCTTTACCAACTTCTCCCGACGGCAACACGTTGCAAAACATCGTTTCCATCATCGTAAAGATCCCTTATGTTACCTTTTATAGCCATAACCATTACGTTCCCTTTCTTCCTCCTTAAAAGGTCACTTTTTCATCTTCCTAAACTGAAACTCTATACCTGTTAAACAGTAACTCCCCATTCTCCCTCCACCAGCTTCTTTTTTTTTTTTTTTAAAGATTTTATTTATTTATTTGACAGAGAGAGAGACAGCCAGCGAGAGAGGGAACACAAGCAGGGGGAGTGGGAGAGGAAGAAGCAGACTCCCAGCGGAGGAGCCTGATGTGGGGCTCGATCCCACAACGCCGGGATCACGCCCTGAGCCGAAGGCAGACGCTTAACCGCTGTGCCACCCAGGCGCCCCCCTCCACCAGCTTCTGATAATCACCATATTACTTTCTTTGCTATGAATCGGACTACAGCAGATACCTCATATAACTGAAGCATACACTATTTATCCTTTTGGGATTGGCTTACTTCACTTAGCATAATATCTTCAAGGTTCATCCTTTTTGTTAGCATGTGTCAGAACTTTCAGCCTTCCTGATTTCTGCTCTTATCTGCATTATTTCCTTCTTTCTGCTTACTTCGTGTTGTCCTCTTCTTTTTCTAGGGTTTGGAGATAGGAACTTAAATTACTGATTTGAGTCAATAATGTAAGCATTTAGTGCTGCATATTTCCCTGTCTGCACTGATTAGCTCTGTCCCACAAATTTGGTTATGCTGTATTTTCATTTTCATTCTGTTTAATGTCTGTTTTAGTTTTACTTTTCCTTCAGACTCCCTGTTTGACTCACACATTATTTAAAAGTTGTCGGGTAGCTTCCAAGTATTGGGAGATGTTTCTGTTATTTTCTGTCATTGCTTTTTAGTTTAATTCCACTCTGGTCAGAGAATATACTCTGTATGATCTCACAATTTTTCATTTGTCAAACTTCGTCTTATGGCCCATTAGATAGTCTATCTTGGTATATATTCTATGGGCACTTGAAACAAATGTATATTCTCCTATTGTTAAGTTTTCTATAAGTGTCAATTCGATTCAATGGCTTGATGGGTTTTGCATATTCTTACTGATTTCCTAATTTTTCTATCAATTATCATGAAAGGAATATTGGAGCTTTCACCCATAACTGTGGGTGTGTCTATTTCTCCTTTTAGTTTCATCAATTTTTGTTTCATGTATTTTGCAGCTCTGTTGTTTGATGCATGTATATTTAGAATATGTCTTTTGTGGTAGACTGACCCTTTTAGTAATATGGAACGACCTTATCTAACTCTGGTGATTTTCTTTGCTCTAACATTTACTTTATCTGATATCAATATAGCCACTCTTCCTTTCTTTTAATTAATGCTTGCATGAAATATCTTCTCCCATCTTTTTCATTCAATTTTTCTACATTGTTTTATTTGAAAAAAAATTCTTATACTCTTCATGGGTTAAATATTTTAATCATTCTGATCTCTATTTATTTACTGCACTTAGACCATTTACATGTAATATAATTATTAAGAGATTAGTGTTTAAGTCTTCCATTTGATTGTTTTTCCCGGTTTTTTATCTGTTTCTATGTTTATCTTTTCTCCTACCGTCCTGCAGATTACTGGAACTGCATATTGGTTTTCTATAGTGTTTCTAACTGTATGTTTTTATAGAGATTTATTAGTGATTATACTGACTATTACATTGTAAATACAAAACTTATCAGTCTTTTGGTGTTGATGCTTTACCAAAGAGAAATACTGAAATCTTATGTCCTTTTATGTACCTTATATCTCCCATTTATAATTTTCTTAAATATTTTCTCTACATTGAGAATCACAATAAAAAGTGTTATAATTTTTGCTTCAAGTACCAAACATAATTTAGAAAACTCAACAGGAGAAGAAACGTGTATGTAGTTACATTTTTAGCCCTTTTTGTAGGCCTTTCTTCCTTTTTGGTGTCCCAAGCTTCCTTCTTTCCTTTCTGCTTAGAAAACTTTCTATAGTCATTCTTTAATTTGGGCCCAAGGGATAGAGTCCCTTAGTTTTTCTTCATCTGAGAAAATCTTAATTTTCTCTGCACTCCTGAAGGGTATTTTTGCTAGCAACAGAATCCTGGGTTGATAGTTCTTTTCATTGAGCACTTGAAAAATGTGCTGCTTCCTTCTGGCCTCTGTAGTTTATGGTGAGAAATCCACTGTCATTCAAATTTTTTTTTTCCTATAATTGAAATGTCATTTTTCTCTTACTGCTTTTAAGACTTTTGCTTTAATATTCAGAAGTCTGTCTGTTGTGTCATGGTATGAATTTCTTTGAATTTACCATCTTAGGCATAAGCTCAGCTTCTCCACTCCATTTTCTTTAAAGATTTATTTATTTGAAAGAGAGAGAGAGAGAGCACTCGTGCATGCATGGGTCAAGCAGACTCCCTGCTGAGCAGAGAGCCCAATATCAGGACTCACGAGATCATGACCTGAGCCGAAACCAAGAGTTAGATGCTTAACTGACTAAGCCACCTAGACACTGCTTGAATCTTTAGGTTTGTTTATTTATCAGCCCAACTCTCTTTCTCATCTCCTTCCAGAATTCCAATGACATGAACACTAAATCTTTTGTCATAGTCCCACGTGTCCTTGATGGTCTATTCCTTTTTGTTTATTTTCTACCTCCCTTTCAGGTGGTTGATTTCTACTGTTCTATCTTCAAGTTGACAGACTTGTTTTTTCCCCTCTGTTCCATCCATTCTTTCATCCCCATCCATAGTTATTTATTGTGGTTACAGATTATTTTTCAGTTCTAAATTTTTCATTCCATTCTTTATATCTTCTTTCTTTGCTGAGGCTTTCTATTTTTTTTTTTTCATTTTCTTCAACAATATTTACTATGACTCATTGATGCAGTCTGCTATATAAAGGGTTAAAGATCACCTCTATAAATTCTCCCAATGTTGTTTACATCTTCAGAGCAGTCTCGGTCCTGTTCACTTGAAACTTCACCAGCACCAATCTTAAATATTTAAATATTCAATTATTTAAAATATAGTCCCAATAAGCAGATTGTTAACCATTTAGAGCCTGCCTGCTTTGCATACTCCATGAAACTGTACAGTTGGCTTCTTCTAACATTACTCTGGCAGAGGAAGGAAGAGTCACAGCTATGGGGAGGTCAAAGCCAAGATTCTCCAGTCAGCTTCTGTTGACATTCAAAGGGTAGGTCCTCCTTACTGCTGGGTGGAAACAGAGTTCTGGTACCCCACCAGATCTCTGCTTAGAGGAGAGGACTTGAGAGGGGCATGAGTGCTTCATTACTGCTACCCTTTGGTCTTCACTGACACAATGGAAGCGGCCATGTTACTGGTGGGCAGTGGCTAAAGTCCTGAGTCCACATTGGGCTTCCTTTGACATCATCCAGTAGGGAGAGTAGGGATAAATGTCTCAGTTCTCTATTTAGCCTCCTCTGACACTACCCTTGGTTTGAGGGGGTTGGACATCTTGTTACAACTTGAGGGTGAAGCTCTTGACTCGCTCCATTCTCACACTTCACTGGTGTGGGGGGTGGGGAAGATAACAGTTTTTTGTGTGGTGTTTGGCTGGAATAAAGCACTTATTGTCAAAAAGACTCTGATCTTGCTAGTATGCTTTTATTAGGCTTTTTAAACTTTATTTTAAATTTATTATTATTATTATTATTAACCAATACAATTGGTATTTCTGAGTTGCCAGCTTCTTTAGCTCCAAGTATGGGACATACGAGGAAGAAAGAAAACTCAATGATTTCACCACCATGTCATTTCTCTGAGCCCAAGGCCCCTAGCCTGTCTGCATTTTTCTCTTCTTTCAGTGTATTATGTTTGTTTTATGTATAATGTCCAAGGTTTTTAACAGTACATAAAGGGATAAATATGAAAGACGAAATTTACTCCATCCTTCCATCTTTCCAGAATGAAAAGCTTTCTTTAAGACTCGAATATAAGGTCCCTTCCTTTATAAATCTTCCCAACCACTACATTTCCCTTGATGGTGATACTCTTTTCTCTGTAGGTTTCCAGGCACTTTTACGGTAATTTATTTTCCTCTCATGACTGTCTCCATAAACTAGGCATATTATGCTATGAAACTCCTGGGGGTACATGCTTTGCTTTATTCTCTCCTATGTTCTCCTGAGACTAGCACAATAGTTTGAACACAGCAGCCAATGTTTATTAATGAAAAGGTGAATGTATGGTATAGTCTCTTAAGATTTTTTAAAGATACAGACCACCTCTTCCAGAGATCCTTTGGAAATCCAAACTGAGCAAGTGCCCTATGATAACTCTCACATGATCTCTTAAATCCCTCTTACATTGCATCACATGATCATTATTGTATTTGCTTCCCCTGCTACGCAGAGAGGACCATATATGTGACTTTCTTTCTTAGGGTTTTAGTGGAGACTCTATAAATTGTATGAAATCAGGAACCATGTTGGGTCTTGGCTCATGGCCAATAGGTATTCCAGAAATTAGCACAGTCCTTAAGTACATAGTAGATGTGCAAAAACTATTTGCTGAATTAATGAATGAAATAAAAAAATGGATGAAAAGATAATAGGAACTCAACATATTATGAATGACTCCATGTATCTATTGCATATGTTACATGAAAAAGCCATCCAATTTGCCTTCCTAGAAATGTCCAATTTGTCTCTTTGGATCTCAACATTATGAATTACACGTTTCTAATTATATTAACGTAACAAGTTACATAAGCTCTTTAATAGGAACCATTTCAGAAACTGAATGATGAACTTGTTTGTGAGTTCTCTACGTGGGTTTTTCACAAATGCCTTAACAAACTTTATTGTATATCTGTAATAGCTGATGAGACAGCAAGAAATGGAAAGGGAAATAGCTTTTTCATGTGATCAGTGTTAGTAAACTGCACCTGAATGGCTCTGTTGGAGGCCAATTCAGATATATGGCTTCACTTACTAGTCTCATAAATGGCCAAACCTATTGTTATTCCCTTAGTAACTCAATAATACTTCATAAATGATTTCTTAGTATTTTATTTCCAAGTCTAAAATTCATATCTAAATCTCCAAAACCCACATCAGTAAAACTCTTCCGGAAGAGTTATTTTAAGTGTTGTAATATTCCCACATGAACACTCATCTCGCACAGTTAAATTATTTAACCTCTTCTCTGCATGCCAGTTTGTTAAGTATTGCTGAGAGTGAGGCAAATGAAAAGAGCTATCAGGCAAGAATATTTCTTCTTTACACACAGCTCTAAGGAGAGACAGTGGATGACAAAATGTTACAGAAAGAGAGGAAAAAGATTCCTCTGAAATCACAATGTCACAAAAATAGAGACAGATTCTGTTCCCCTAACATAATCCATTGACAGTCATTCCATTATATGAAATTGAGGTTAGGCCTTGGTGTTTGACATCTGCTCTGGAGGTTATATTTTAAAAGCTCAGTCTTAAACTCATAGGATGGGAGAAATATAGATGTTTTGATATTGCCATAATCTTTATAAAGTATACATCCTAAGGGGTTCTATGAAGTTGGAACATATGAATCGTATGTGATAAAATAAAGATGACATTCCCCTAAAGACTCATTTATACGTATGTAACACTCTACACCAGATAAAGAAAAATAGTAGGGAAAAGAAAAAAAAAAACAGGAATTAGTCTAAAATTTGTATTTTATGAGGGCTGATTTGTAAAAGAATTAATGAAGACTGCTGTTTAGCATTTAACAATCAGACATTATGGGCATAGCTTGTATTAGGTAATTAAGAAAATGTGATCAAATAATAACAATTTATCTTCAGACAAAATTTTCATGCCAATCACTTCTTTTTAATTGGATCATAACTGCACCTACTTGAAAGTACTGACTAGTGGCTAAGAAGCCCTAAAGGTATAATAAATATTCTTTATACGATTCATATTATAACATGGCCTTATCTATTGATAACCACCCATCTGACGATAGCTATGCTTTTCTGCAAATAAGTACACTAAATACTCATGAGCCGCTTAAATACATTTATTGCATGTTTACCATTTTGAGAATGTAGCATAGGTCAAGTCAGAAACAATCAGGTACACACACTCCGCTAAGGTTTTGACACTATACCACGCTCTAAGCTCCTTGGGATCAAGAGCCCTACTTTACTCATTCATAGAATCCCCGATTTAGAACCAACCAAAACGTTGATGCTCAAAGAGAGTGATCTGTTTAGTTAACCAAATTGCTACGTATGGCTCTCCAAATCTGACGTGAGCCCACAGAGCCATCTGCAAAATTAAAGAAATATATGCAATACTACAAAATACCTTTCCACTCAATTCATAGAGAATGTCTTGTCTCCACTTCCCTTTCTGTGTTTCTGGAGGAAATGTTCTGCCTTATCTGGTAAATCATCACAGTGGTCAGCAAATCTGTTATCCTATCATACATCTGAGGATTCTGAGACTTGGAAAACTAGCTCTTTGTTTAATAACAGCTGATAGATATGTATAAAATGAGTTACCACCACCCAGTAGATCCATTTATGCAATGCTCTTCCCAGTCATCATACTAAGCACACTCTGGTAGTTTCGAGTTGAATGATAGGCATTAACTAGAAAAAAAACAAAACCTCAGTATTTCCCCATCAATCATAAAACCTATTGAAACTACTTTTTTCCACTTACTATTCACTTCTCTACTTAAATTGCAAATTCCTTCTGATTATATGAGAAGCCTTATTTTCTGTTCCTTTTTTTTTTTTTTTTAATTATCTAGGGACCATCATTTCTTAGTTTTTTCTTGATTTCTCAGTGATTAGACTCTCATGGCTAAGTACACAGTCTCTAATATAGAAACTTCACAGTCAAATCATTCTGACACACTTCCCAGTGCAAGAAAATGTTTCAGGAAGACCACTATCCACGCCATATCCTCTCAGTCATTATTTTAGGTATAGTGCTTGGAAAGAAAAGATGCCTTTTATTGCTTAAGGAATGAAGCAATTGGTTAATTGTTCACTGCCAAAAAGGAAGCATTGAGTCCTCAAAACTAAGCTGGCAATAACCAAATCTGTGAGCCACCAACATAAAAAAATCTACGTCATAATTAATTCTTATCATAGCAAAGGACTCCATTCTACAAAAGAAAACTGGAACAGAATGACCTAACAACGTCTGTTTTATGAGATTAGTTCTTACTGAACTTTCTAATACTCATCCTCTTCTTCTAGAACTGAGCACTCCAGTCAGACAGAATTGAAGAGAACACGAGAAAAGCCAGTTCCTCCTGACTATCTGAGTTTAACCACTGGTAGAAGACACTTACGCGGAGGTGCACGTGGTTTAGCACTCACGCGCACAACTAAAATTCATCCTTGGGATTTCACTTACATCTCGTCAATGCAAAGTCTCTATTTCAGGGAGATGCTGAACTAGAGGAGCACAGGATTCCTTCAGAGGAGGTTCCCAGGACGCCTCCATCAAAGTATAACCACCAGGGGTGCCTGGGTGACTCAGTTGGTTAAGTGTCTGACTCTTGATTTCGGCTCAGGTCACAATCTCACAGTGGTGAGATCAAGCCCCACATCAGGCTCCATGCTGGACACAGAGCCTGCTTGAGATTTTCTCTCTCTCTCTCCCCAAAACAAAACAAAAACAAAAACAAAACAAAGTATAGCCACCCAAGCACAACCACCCCATCAAAGTATTTTGCCTAAGTTCTTAAGACATGCAGGAAATTCAGCTGAGACTCTTTGTCCAGAAGTAGACGGCATTCATTTCTCAGCTCCTTCTTTCTCACCTAGGGTACAGGCTGGACTCCAGCTACACAGGGCTGACAAACCCTTAGGTCCTAGGAACAGTGATTCATGCTTCTAAAATACATAGAATATTTCTGTGACTGTTTTTGAGAGAAGTTCTGTATTTGCTATTGAGTCCTGGCTGTCTAATTGGGTATCAAGACAGTCCTCTGTCTAGATGTGACTTACAAATGGTTAATTTGTTGCTTCTATCTTACAAAGGGTTACTATAACTTCTATCTTAAAAGAGGACAGTGCAAATCAGGGGATTAGCTCTTAACTGTGTACCAGTTATTTGAGAAACCTAAAATATTTTACCTAGTTTAGTATGAAAACACAGTCTGATCTTTCTCTGTGGTGGCAGAGTAACTAGGAATTGGCAATAAACATTTTTATTCTACACATTAAAAGCAATGATTTTTGCTTGTTCCCCTTGTTTTTATTATCATTGTAATACATGCTTATCATAGAAATTTAGAAAGTACAGAAGAGCAAGAGGAATGTCGAAAAAACAATTTCCCTCTATAATCACACCATACAAGGTAATATTTGGTGCGTTTCTTTTCACTGTATTCCACTGTACATATTTATATATGCTCAAATTGTATATACATTTCGTCCTGCACTTTTCATATAACATTTTTTTAGTATTTTCCTTATTTTTTAAAAACTCCATATAAACATTTCAAGTGCTTCTTTTTTTCTAATTCGGCACTATATTAGTATTCTAGTATTTTGTTACATATGCATTTAGATTGTTAACTAAAGTGTCAGTGTTTTACATTTTAAATCATACTATCTACATACAATGTATCAAAGAATGTAAAATATATGGAATATATATTAGTTGTGTTTTTATTGATATAATAGAGCAAATACAAAGAGTCGCAATGCAGGGCTTTTCTGACTAAGAGAATTTCTCATTTTTCTCCAGCAATCCTAAATTCATCTGAAATGTTGTTAAAAGGTAGAAGATACAATCATTTATTTTCACTCTGATGAGTGCTCAGTAGAAAGGCTGAAAAGTCAAGAACTCCATGAAAAGTAATAGAGCCATTTTCTTTGTGAAATGACTTCCATCCCAATGTAGTACTTTATTTTTTATATTTTACCAGGGCATTATTAGGCATTTTTGCAACCCACTTGTCTCTGCCTCGCTCATTTCTCTGAACGGATTGGAATATCCATACAAAAGAAACAGTCAGTGGTCAACGGTTTTACGGAGGCCCGTGTAGGATCCAGTTTCTCTTGGAAGTTCTATGGATTTTCACGGACAGAGCCTACTGTTCCACCTTTATCTTACTAGATTCTCTGAAATTGAAAGAGATCACCAGAAATGGAGGAAAACATGCGAAAAGTCTGTCCCCATTGTCGTGCCAAACACTGTCACTTGTGTTACTTCATTTACTGGTGTGTCTGCTGAGGGAAGAGAAGGGTGTCTTTTTTTCTAGTTTGCAATGGGATGTTGTGGAGACAGCAATGTTCCTATGAAGGTTAACAGTGCAATCTGAAGGGCTAAATTCAAATGAAATAAAATAAATAGGAAGAAGGGGAAATGGGGTACTAAGGTGCCAAGGACTAAGGGTAGAAAGTGCAGGGGGTGGGTATAGGCAGGTAGAAGGAAAGGAGGCCCGGAGGATTTTCTGGAATCTTAGGGTAAGTTAACCAAGGCAGGTTTGTTCACAGTTCCTTGGACTTTGGCATGACTGATACGCAGGGAGCTCCTGACATGTTAACAAGAACAGACCTCAAATAATCTATGGGTTATCTCTATCAATGCTCCTAGACTAACGCTTGACTAAGACCGGTCATCACAAGGCAAAGGAGGCATTTCGAAGAGCAAAGAGACAAGAAAGAGATGAGCTGACTAAATGTGGCAGAAAGCTGAACACATCTGTATGAAACACAATTTGAGGCACGTTACAGAAATTCTGTGTAGTGAGAATGCACGTAGGGAATAACACTTTAATTGGGTTGTCCCCGACAAAATAGTTTACAACGTTACTGGCGCATCACAAAGCTAGTAACTTCTTGACTGCCTAGCACACAAACTACCATCTATGGAAGACGGAGCAATAATGGATGGAAAGCATTTCACCCTGGTCACGATGAATCAGCAAAGCCATCTTGAGAACAATAGCGGTTTTCCCCCTCACAAATCCATTTGTTTTTTCTGTGTTGGAAATCATATCGTACATAGAACATAAAAGGTGACATTTTGGGGAGGAGGAAGTTGCAGACTCAACTCCCCTACCATTGCATGGCAAAACACTATTTTCCACGGCAAAACACACAACGCTGTGCTACCCTCTCTCAGCATTGCCGGTCACTGAGTGCGGAGAGACAGACAAGTGGGAGGTCCGCCTTCTGGTGTGGGGGCTACTCCTGGAAATCAAATGGGGCGTTGATTCAAAGCATTACTCTGCTCCTTTTTCTCTTTTCCATCTTGTTCGATTTAACTGTTCAGCATCTCAGTTTTAAAATCAGTACCATTGATAAAACATGAAAAGAGGAAAGGCTTTTCTTTTTTTTTTTTTTTAAGATTTTATTTATTTGAGAGAGAGAGAGAGAGAGAGAAAGCATGTGTGCACAAGCAAGGGGGTAGGAGCAGAGGGAGAGGGAGGAGCAGATTCCCCAATGAACAGGGATCCCAATGCGTATACATGAGGTGCAGAGGGCCTGCAAACTGATCGCATTCGAACACATGCTATTTTATAAGGATGAATATGATGATGATGGTAGGAGTAGAGCAGCTATACTTTGTTGAGCAGTTGCTATACGCCAGAAATTGTGCTACCACAACTCTGTGTGGAAGGCTGTATCATTATCCTAATTTCAGCCAGCAAGGAAACTGGGATGTGTAAAATTGCAATAATTTGCCCAAGGTCACAGGGCAAGTAAGTGAGGGAGGTGTGATAAATACAAAACCAAGCATAGCAGCTGTGCCTGTTTGCAGAGGCCCAGTTTGAAACTCCCTCACGTGCAATCCCATGCAGTTATGGGGAAGCTCATGTGCTGAGGAGAAAGAGGCCTAACCTGGGAGGAGGAACACGTAGTTTCTAGATCAACACTTCTTCTAATGGAGTATTTGAGTCCTTTCAATCACGTGCAGCTCAGGAGAGGATCTTCAATTTTTTTTTTTTAAGATTTTTTTTTTTTTTTAAAGACAAAGAGTGTGCAGGAGCAGAGGGAGGGGCAGTGGGAGAGGGAGAGGAAGAAGCAGACTCCCCATGAGCAGGGAGCCTGATGCGGGGCTGATCCCAGGACCCCGAGATCATGACCTGAGCAGAAGGCAGGTGTTTAACCGACTGAGCCACCCAGGCACCCGAGGAAAGGCTTTTCTTTAAAGATGTTATTGAAGTACAACATTCATGAGGAAAAGTGCACGTATTCAACTGTACCACTCAGCAAATATTTACAGACTGACATCCGTGTAACCAGCATTCAGTTCGAGACACAGACAACTACCAGCACCCTAGAAGCACCCCTTTCAACCTGCCCCCAGTCCAGAGGAAATCCTTTTACTGACTTCTCACAGAATAAACTAGTTTTTACTCTAAATTGAACTTTATGGAAATGGAATCACACATTATGTGCTGTTTTTTTATTTGGTTTCTTTTGCTCAAATTTTGTTTATCAAACGTCTCCATATTGTTGCAATTGTGAAGATTTTTAATAAGGGAATTTTTGTGAAAATAGGGCAATGCTTGGTATGGGGAGGAAAAAAGCTGAATTAAAAGTTTTTGCTACAGGTATCAGATTATAATAAGTAATAATAAATGCAATAATTCTTTAGAATCGTAGTAGTAACAAGAGCTCAAGAGAACTGGTGAGGAATGCCACTGTACTGAGGACAGCCCGCCAACATACTACATAATTTCTAATCAGTGTGGTCTAAAAGTACAAGTCACCCTCTAAGAATAGATTTGGAGCATGATGAGCGTGCTTCCTCACACAGGTAAACACAGTGGGGCAGCGTTCATATCCCAGCTAGGCTCAGGCTCCACACCACAGGAACCCTGACATTTAAAGATATAGAACAACATTTATCACAATTGTCACTTGCCATTAATTTACATTCCCTTTATGCATCTGTTCAAAAAATAATTAGGATTTTATGCTGCAGTAAATATGCTTGTTCATCCATTAGTGCAAAGCAAAAGATTAATTGCATTACAATGGGAATCAGGACGACAGCACTCGGAGCCACAATGATAACAGTGACAGCTGGGCTGCCCACAGTACTTTGCTCTGATAAGCTTCAAAAACAAGTGTAGATGGGAAAATAATTAAATCACCGACAAGATGGCACCAGCCTTATTTTCCCTCTTCTTGCATTCCGCTTACAATCACCAAACAAAAAGATTCTCCCTGCAAATTAGGAAAGGACCTTGATTGTGTTTCCCCCTATCTCCGAATGCCCTAGTTTAATGTTGGTAATGAGCTGGATTGCTAACAGATCTTACTTTTATTTAACCTCCTATCGTTCATCTCAGCAAGCTAAAGAAGAGGTCAGGGTTGCCCCGATCCAGTGTGTCTATCTAGTCTCTACTGAGAACCCAACAGACAGGGCTGGCACTGGGCATGCACCCAGTGCAGTCACACACAGGGCACGGTGCTTAGTTCAAAGCTCTGCCGTCACCATGTTAAATTCTTAATGCTTTAAGAAGAGGCCCTGCATTTTAATTTTCTACCGGGCCTCATCAATGATGCACTTAGTCCTGCCAACAGATACAAAAAACAGTAATATAATCTCTAATATGTCTATGTCATTATGATGCATATAACGTATCTATAATGCATGTCTTGTGGACATATGTATACTATACACATACAGATACAAAAAACAGTAATATAATCTCTAATATGTCTATGTCATTATGATGCATATAACGTATCTATAATGCATGTCTTGTGGACATATGTATACTATACACATATTTATATATATCACACATATATGTATATTATGCATATATCACGTGTGTGTGTGTGTGTGTGTGTGTGCGCACACTCAGATATGCATCAGTGAACACATCCACACTCAGACTTATTGCTACAGCTCCCAAAAAGGAAACAAAACAAACAGCAAATTCATTTTCCCCATCTTTTCCCTGGTCAATTAGAAAAGAAAGTGGTGTTAATGAGTAGAAACAGAACATCTGTTTCTGGAGGAAACATCTGAGAAGGAAGAGATGTGCTATACTTGTACTCCAATTGTCTCCTGACTATGGATACTTTTCAATGGTTCAAAATATACTGATCATTGTTTTAGGGACAATGGGTGTTAACAAGCGTTTAACAAGGGTTTAACCTTCGGCAGGAGTTTACCATCGTTCCAGAAAACATCTGTGCAATGATTTGAATAACAATCTCTCTACATCCCCCTACCCCCACCCCCCCACCACAAAGAAAATAAAAAGAAATGGTTATAGAATAGCCCAATTTAAAACTTCATTCTTTGATGTTTAATTAAAGTGACAACGAAAGCCAGATAACTAATCTCACTCTGACATTCCCACAGTAAGAAGTAACTAACAGATGGTCATGATTGTAACCAAAATGTTTGGAAAATCGTCTTTGATAAATCATGTATCATGGCAGCTCCTCAGATGACAGGGACTTCACTTTGGAGTCCCCTAAAAACCTGGCCCATTAAGGAATTGCTTGATGACATAATGTATTTACCATTCAGCTAGAAAGTAGCCAGAGTTCATCCTTCTCTATGATTTTTTAATCTTATTTTTTAAAGTCCCTTGGATTTGTTAAATTTATTAGTCGCAATTTTTCTTCTTCAAGTTGGAGAACAAGAGAGGGACTTTTGTTATTGATGGGGGATGAGGGCTTCCAAAATAGGTCAGGTACAAGACGACAACGCTTACAGGGAAGGGAAATGCAAATTAACTACTGTAGACATGGGTGTTTTTGCCCTGGCAGCAGCGGCTGAATAATTAGGGCCCAAAGGCCTTCATAAAGGTTATAAGTCTTGTTACTGTGGCTAACCAAATCTGCTTGAGTAATTTTCCCTTCACTATTGCAATTACGGGGTTTTAACTCACTAGGTAGCTGATTTTGTGGCGTGTACATATTCGATGTGTCAGGGAAAATGAGCTTCCGGGGCTCCCCTCTGGACCACTTTAGAGCAATGATCATAAATCCTCACTAAAGGGAAACTGGTTCTTAAAAGAAGCAATTCTAGGGGTGGGAGTGGAGGAAAAAATGGGAGGAAGTAGGCAAACATTTCATAAGCAATAGAGCTGCAAAACTGGATTGTAGCACAACACAGTAACATGATATAACATGATAGGGTATATTAGAATATGTTGTACTTTGATGTGATGTAATACACATTTCATGTTTCATTATTATTATTACAGGTAAGCACTCACCCTAGATTTTCCTAGACAATTTTGATACTACTTAGATCCACTTTTTCCCATAAGTAACTTCCGCTTTCCAGTGTACCCTCTTAAAGTTGCGAAACCACAGTCCTTACATCTTTTACCTTTTCTTGGGTAACCCTGGGCATTGACTCTTTGTCTCACTTGTCTCATCATCAAGTTTGTCTCCTCTTGTCCTGACATAATATCTGGTATTAAGATGGGATAGAGCAGTCAGTAGTGTGAGAGAAGAAATGAGCCTGATTTCTGGTGGTAAATATCAGTTCTATGAACTGGGTGATGTGACTAATTTATCTGAACTACAATTTCCTTACTTTTGAAATGGGAAATTACTACTTTTAGAGGTTTTTCATGGACATGAAATGTAAAAATATATGGAAACTCCTTTTTTACGCTTAAATATATTTGTCTCTCACCTTTCTCTCCCTCCCCTACCTTTCTCTGTCTCCCTCTCTCTTCCTCTGTCTCTGTCTCATTTCTCTCTCCATAAATCTTCCATCCACCTATACACATTTCAATATATTTCACCTGGTCCTTAAAGTGAAGACAAAGATGTCAACAGAGCTTACACATTTCAATTCACATCTTTACATAAAATACAAGGTTTATTTTATCAATAAATATTTGATATAATTTCAAAGTACTTTCTTTTGACATTTAACAGAAAAAAAGAGTTATAGAACATAGTTTTAATGTGGCCCAAGAAGGTATTCTACCCAGAGCTGAGCATATCATGAGCCTAACAATCGGTCCTGGGTTGGTACTTAGACCACCAAAGGGCCACTGGTACATGAAAGTGTACTTGCATCTCCACCAATTTTATATTCTGTACCAAAGATCCCAGTTCATCAAGTTCTTTTTCATTACAGAAAGCACTTTTAACAAATAATATTCTTAGATACACATATTTACATACAAGCCTAGAATTCATGAATGCATTAATAATTTTCCCTAACCAAATATAGTCTTAGTAATGTTTTTCAGCGTACAAGTGCTTCCCACACAGTGCTTTTTCGGTTGTTGAGCCTTAAAGCACTTTGTGTTGACTACTAGTGTCTCATTGTTGGTAAGAGCCCTGGCCTAGTACTATGTTAGGTTCAGAGGAATCTGTGGGAAGAGGGGTGCTGGGAGTCAAAAGAGAGAGTCAGTGTCAGGGACAATGTATAACTGTGAAATGATCAGCCTTCTCCACGGCAACCTAACATAAAAGAATAATAACAATAATCTCTGATGTGGACAATATTTGTGAAATTTTTTGTAATGTGTACATTTAAAAAGTCTAAAATTACTTTCATTCTGTGCGAATGCACATGCTGTGTAAATGCAGATTTAAGATAGGACCTCTAATCCCTTTCCCCTCCAACACACCCACTGACCAGAATGAGAGCACTCAGTGCTTCTTATATAGAGTTTAAGAAGCCAGCCATCATGACAAGCCAGAATAAAATCTATATATAAAGACAAGTTATCCATACCACAGAGAGCTCATATGAGTACCACATCTTAAGGCCTCAAAGAGAGGGAGATAGCAAGGCGGGGTAGGGGTGGGGGGTCTTACAACATCAAACAGTATCTGGCACAGAAATCCGATCTGTATAGGTGAGCTTATCTGTGATTAAGCCAGGTTGGCTTAAAGAGTCAGATTTGGGGTAGAGACAAGTAAAACACCTGTATCATGTGACTGTCCTCCTAACTTCTCCTTGATCTAATATAGCATTGATTTCCTGTCCCCATCTTTGTGACAGTCCCAAAAGAGTGGAAAGGCAATATAAAATATTAGAGTTCAAATGTTAGTAAAGGACAAATGCGAACTCTGACCACTCATGAGTTTATTAACTTGAACAAGTAATTTCTTTGAAACTCAGATAAAATTAACTCTACAATGGAAATAACAATACCTATTTTGAAGGGTATTGTCAGGAGGAAGAAAATGTGCATAACATTATCTGCATAGCATTTAATACAAAGTAATACTCCATTATGTCAGTTACTAGTATTATTACTGTACAAACAGGAAAAATCTTAAGTATGGTACATAATCACATGGATTCCAATGCTCTGAAACTGGGGCAGAATATTTTTAGCATAACATTCAAACTTCCCACAAATGTTTTGATCTGAAATGGCACAGACCAATGCTCAAAGACCCATTCTTGGACTTCCACCTTCCCCTCCGCCTTTTCCCAGCTAAAACAAATGGACACGTGTGTGGACACATTAGTATCTACTTTCTTATGAAACCTTTCCTGATAACTCTATTCAACTCTGATTTCTCCTTTGTTGACTGCCCATGGTGTTAATAGTACAGACTATGTTAGCATACTTATTTCTGCATCGCAGTTTCTCCTCAGTCTCGTGTGCATATTGCCTTATTAACACATCTGTTAAATTCTTAGAAGTCAGGGATGATGCCTTATGTTTCCCGTAGGCCTCCCATGCCACATAATTAGCATATTCTGGAAAGATTCTAAGTCATATTGAATCCTAATTCCCATAAACCTCCCATATTCACCTTATTTTTGGTACAATTCCCAGTCGAATTTTAACTACTTGCTTTCAAAACGCAATTTCCATAATAGTATACCGTGTTCTAATAATGTCCTGATCAACGCTACTGCAGAGTTACTGCTGATTATACTAACCTGTTCCTAAATCCCAGAGTCATCAAGTGTTTTTCTTTTGTGTCTTTTTTAATTGTTAAACTATTATCACTTCCCAATATTCTGAGTTATTCAGTTTAGGGTCTAGTTTGATATGTGGGTTTTAGTTTATCACAATGCAGTCATTCTATAAAAATCCCTTCTTCTATCATTTGGGGACAATTACGATTATTATTCAAGGACTAGCATGGTAAATTTTTCAAGAATGATCACATTTTAAAATTAATCAAGATTTTAAATTTGTATTTCCTGTTCCATAAGCCTCAAATCAAACTTGATTAATCATTTGACTGTGCAATTATTTTGAAAATCAGAGAGTGAGTGCACAAGATGCCTATGTCTGAGTGGAACTTTTTTATTTTGACTTATAACATCTTTCTCTTTCAAAAGAATTAAATGGTCATTGAAGAAAATTTGGAAAATACAGAGAAATACATATAAATCAATAAATCCCATGGAATCTCCTACCTATAAATACCCACTACGAACATTTTTTAACTTTTCATTTTGATGTAATTTTCAACTTACGGAAAAATTACAAAAATACTGGGAAGAGTTTTCATATATCCCTCAGCCAGCTCTTTCTAATGATAGCATTTTGCACAATCACACTACTAGGATCAGAAGGAATTACCATGGGTAGAATATTACTAACTTGTTGGCTATTTTTGTTTTTCCTCGTTACCACTGTCTTTACCATCCTTGCACAAATTTCTCCAGGCCATATAAAACTGAAAAGCAGACATGCCAAAGAAAAAGTAACAGAACAGTATTTCTCTAAATACAAACTCATCTACAGAGCTGAGACAACTCCTGGCCCTTCTCATTCATCAATTATTTGCTTCTAACTTCCTAAGAAATAGGCATTATTTTAGGCTCTGGAGATACCACTATGAACAAAGCCTTTCCCTTGATGGAGCTTGCATTCTATTGTGGGAGACAGACAATTAAAATACATTTATACTATAGTGGTAGGAGGGACTATGGAAATAGAGTAGGAAATAACTGGGATAGAAACTGGTAAGGAGAGGGGCACCTGGGTGGGCGCAGTCGTTAAGTGTCTGCCTTCGGCTCAGGGCATGATCCCGGCGTTCTGGGATCGAGACCCACATCAGTCTCCTCCGCTATGAGCCTGCTTCTTCCTCTCCCACTCCCCCTGCTTGTGTTCCCTCTCTCGCTGGCTGTCTCTCTGTCACATAAATAAATAAAATCTTTAAAAAAAAGAAACTGGTAGGGAGAGAGAAAATGATTTTACACGTGTGGGTAGGGAAGACCTTTCAGATCATGTAGCATTTGAGCAGAGTTCTGAGTCAGCCTGGTAAATAGGGAAAAGGGTTTCCAGGCAGAAACTGCAAAGCCCTAATACAGGAATATACTTGGTATGTTGTAGAAGCAGCAAGGATGTCCTTGTGCATAGACTGGGCTAAGGGGAAGGCAGGTAAGCAATGGAGTCGAAGATGTGGCTAGCCATCAGATCAAGTGCAATATACTTATCCCAATAAATTCCTCTTGACTGTTTATGGACATTCCCTGTGCACTTCTAAATACATTCCTTTAGGCTGCAGCAGAGATTCCGCCAGTGCCTCCCCTGGGTTATAGTGATGATTTTTTGTCAATTCTCATGACCCACTACCTTGGCTATATGTGTGTGTTCCAGGAATCCACACCAGCTGGCTTTTTGTTCAGGTTTTTACTCTAGACAGTGTCCTCAAGAGTTGCCCTGCCTCCCTGAATATCACCGGACAGACTGACTATATAGACAATGGCTAGATCATCTATAAAAGTAGATCTCTGACCTACAATTTGCAATGACCTGCCCAGGAAACAAATCCTTTCCCTATAATTAAGAACCCAGGAAGCCAGCCTACTATAGGTCAGACTTTCAGGAGGCCAAGTTGGTATCTCCAGGAACAATTCAAGCTAGACAATAACTTCTGGAACAACTGGCCCAAAATGGCCAGGACTTGATTAATAACTAACAGATTCCCTATTTTTGTTCCCACTTCCAACTTAAAAACAGCCAGAAAAAATTAAATATACTCCCCTAACCAATCATGTGGGATGCCCCACTTCTGGTTAGGCTGCTTCTGACTTCCCCATGCCCACATCTTCTAACCAGGGCACACCTGAAGCCTTTTTCACTACAAAGTTTTACCTCTCCTCTGCCTGCTTTTGAGTCTCCGCCAAAACACAAGTGCAGTGGCTGACTCTCTTGCTAAAGCAAGTTCTTAATAAATAGCCTTTGCCTTTCTCATTTGGCTGATTTTATTTATTTCTGCACACCTACCTGAAAAAGGAAAATCCCTCAGCCTTCAACTTCCACAGTAATAAATTCATATATATACACACGCACACACACACACACACACACGTACTGTATATGATGTGACTAGATGGTTGAACTATCTATGGTAAAAGTCTGAAACATGTATGTATGTATGTGTGTGCAGATTATACAGTCAAGCTTTTTTCTTAAGATTTGGCAGTCTGGATGACATATACACACCTTTGCATGTAACTGTTAATGGTTTCTATTCCTCAAGGGTTCAGTCCTAAGCTATCTTCTCTTTTCCTCACTATATTTCCTTCCTCCATTACTCTGCTTCCATGAAGATGACTTTCAATTTATATTTCTTGCCAGACTCTTCCTTTGAACTTCAGACCTTATTTTCCACATCTTGGGTTTTATAAAGATACCACCAACTCAATATGAGTAGGTCATCTTCCTCCACTGACCTGGTACTTTTCCAGAGTCAGTAAATGGCACTGCCATTTACCTGGCTGAACAATTTAGAATGCTAGGGGTCATCACTGATACCTTCTTCTTTCTTTATTCACCATATCACATCCAGTTATCTCTCCCTGTCAGTTTTACCTTTTAAGTATATATCATTGGACATCTGAGAGTTAGGAAACATCTCTCCGCTTCATTGCCATTTCTATCCTAGTCTGAGCTACCTTCATCTTTTACCTGGTCTTCTGCAATAGCATCTGTACTGGGTTCCTAGGGCTACTGTAACAAAGTACCAAACACTGGGCAGCTTAAAACCACATACATTTATAGGCTCATCTTGGAGGCCAGAAATTCAATATCAAGTGTTGACAGTACTGTGTTCTCTGTAATGGCTCTAGGGGAGAAGCCCCCCTTGCTCTTCTGCCTTGGGTGTTTGCTGGTAATCCTAGGCATTTCTTGGCTTATAGATGCATCACTCTAGTCACATGGCTGTCTTTACCTTGTGTCTTCACATTATCTCCTCTCTTTACATGTCTGTCTCTGTGTCTAAATTTCCCTCTTTTATAAGGACACCAGTCACATGGGTTTAAGGCCACCCTAATGACCTCTAACTTGATTACTTCTGTAAAGCCCTAGTTCCAAGTAAGTCAGTTTCTGAGGTACACATTCTGGAGGTTAGGACCTCAACATATCATTCTGGAGGGCACAATTCAGGACCTAAACTGGTCTCCTTGATTCTCTCGGGTTACCCAGTTCCATTTTCTAGTCAGTAACTACATTAAACTTTTCAAAGTTCAATCTGATTAATTCATTTATCTGCTTAAAATCCTCCCATGCTATTCTAGTAGTCTTAGGATAAAAACAAAACTCTTTTGACATGGCCCACAAGGAACCTGTCAGTCTGGTCCAGTATACCTCCTGTACCACAACCTGTCCCCTCTCAGTTCTGTGTTTAATCAAAAAATATATATTTTTTTCTCTTCTTGTTGTCCGTCTTCTTTTTCCCCAGGACTCTTTTATGTACTGCTTCTTCTGTCTGGAATGCTCTTTCCTTCCTTCTTTTACCTAGTATCCTTATATGTGTTCTCAGATTCTTTTTTTTTTTTTTTAAGGAAATCCTTTCCCAGCATGTTTCCCTTCCAAAATTACAATTTTGTATCTGTATAAAAAATGTGATTAATATCTCTCCCGTCAATTAGACTGAGCTTTATTGAGGGCAAGGAATCATGGCTGGCTTTGTTTATCAATCTATCTCTAGTGTCTAGTAAAATGACTGGTGTATCATGGATGTTCAAAGTAGGCTTTTGATTTAAAGAATAAATGATTAAATGAATCAGATGTAATCAAGAGCTGTTTTCCTTCAAACTCTCTGTGGCAAAAGACTAGTTGCTTTTTCTCAATCTTTTGTGAAGCAGAAAACTATACTTACGTCATCAGGAGCCAGTGATCAACAATTTGGTGACGGATGCCAGTACATGCAGCACACTTTGAGTAGCACTGATCTCTACGCCTTCTCCAGTTTGACCATTCATTCTAAGATTTCGGAATCAAACTGATCTCTTTGCAGGACAAGGGACTTAAGTAATTGATTTTTTAAAGAAAAAACATGTACACTAAAGCACTGCCATTTCACTTATTCATTTGTCTAGAACACCCTAACCTGAACAGTGAACACTGTTTAGAGATAACCACTAGCTGTTCATCCTTTTTCTACTCTTTCCATGGCCTTTTTAAGTGGGACCACCTCGACCATAAAGTAAGCCTTGGGTAGAGATCTGCCATGATGATGAACTTAGCCTCTTAGTATTTGTCTGCTCAGCTACCATGAGGTATAGAGGGTATTCTCCATCTGAAAGTGGTGACAATGGATGACCGGCTCCCAGCTTGTCAAAGGTACTGACTGCTAACCGAAGAGTAACCACTGGTAGTCTCTTTTTGTCAGGCAGATATCTAACTAGAAAATCTAACTAGATACATAGACCAAACTCTTTATACAGAGAATCCTTTATCAGCCAATACTTCAAATTACTAATAAAGACTGTTAAACAGTTTTTCAAACCTTAGGACTCTATATCTTAGGAATAGTCATACACGTATTTTTTTTAAACCTTGTTCTGTTTTTGTCAGGATTTCTCTGAAACCAGAGCGAGTTTACCAGCCAGTTGAGTAGGTGTTCTCTCATCATCACCTGGAATCCTGGCAGAGTTTCCGGCAGAATTTTTCTATCTCAGGGAGACCTACTCATCTGGAATAGATTAGAATTATCTGCCTGGCACAAGATTACTATTGCAGCAAGTGGTGCATTATCCAAGACATTTATGGCAATAGCTATTAGCTAAACCCCAAACTCAAAGAGAATAAAAGGAAAAATTCTGTGTCTATACCAACTTTTAAATCTTAAAGTAAACGTTCTTCCCAGAAGATCTGGATGTCACATCAACCATGACTTCTCCAATAAATATTAATTGTATTCTTGAGCTATAAAACCCACTAAATGAAATGTAATACATTAGCTGGGGTGCTGAAAGGGAAGGGATGACCTATTCTCTGCTTCTAGAGAAGGGATGAGCCATGTCTCTGCTTCTAGATCATGCTTCAGGTACCTGGTACCCCTGAAATTTCCTACCCAGATGGCCTATATCCACTTGGAAGTTCTGCAAGGACCTCTTCAAAAGATTCAACTTACCAAAGTACACCACCAATATGAAAATCCATAAGCTCACTCAATGAGTGGCTGTATGTCTACAGATGGAGCTGGAATACATGGGCTGGGGTGTCTACACATATATGCATGAGGCCCCTCAAGGTACAAGATAGTGCCACATGGAACAGAAGGTGTTGCCATGCTTCACCTTGGAACTCTACGGTTTCCGATAATCCTGTATTCAAACCTGGTCTTTCTGGTTATTTGCAATGAAACACTGTCAAGATAGGAGAATGGAACAATATTTAAGCAGTTTGGTAGAATGATTTAAACCTTCTAAATATTTAGTCATATGGTATGTGTGTCTCAATTTTCCCCTGCTCTTACCCATGTATGTTAGAGAAGATCTGCATATGGCACACTCAGAGGGATGGGTAAAGAGACTTTAACGAAAGAATACTTACAAAGGTGTTACAGAAATTAAGAGAGGGCACCTGGGTGGCTGAGCTGGTGAAGTGTCCAACTCTTGATTTTGGCTCAGGTCATGATCTCAGAGTCATGAGATTGACCCCTCTATGCTGGTTGTGGAGCCTGCTTAGGATTCTCTCTTTCCCTCTCTCTCTGCCCCTCCCTCACGTGCTCTCTCTCTCTCTTTAAAAAAGGAAGGAAGGAAGGAAGGAGTCAGTTGCTAGTAATAGCAGGAATCTACTACCTAAGGGCAAGAAAGGGATTTGTTAATGGAACCTGGAGAGAAATCAGGTAAAAAGAACACTTTCCTCCAAAAGTTGTAGCCTTCAATAGAGAAATGTAGTCACTGACAACTCACAGCCCAACAGAGAGAGAAGGCTAAATGAATACCTCTCTTCTAGCTCTCTCATCTCCAGGTGGTACCTTCTATTGGATAAAGCCAATCAGAAGCCAGATAGAAAGAGAGGTTAGTGGATACAATCAATAGAATTTAGCCTCTCAGCTTATATTGCAGAACAGAAGGGTAGAGAAAAAGAAGAAGCAAATGGAGAGTATCCAGCATATGCTGAGGTCAAATTTCAGATCCAAATTCTTTCCTTTAAAAACCATGAGGCCTGGAGTAAGTTATTTATTAATTTCAGGTCTCCATTCCTCATCTGTAAAATGGGTCCCTCAACAACATATCCATTATGGGGATATAAAGAATAAATAAGAACATTTTAAAGCACTTAGCATTGTATCAAATAGTAGATGTTCAGCAAACAGAAACTTATACTAGGTGCTTGTGGAATTCTACAAGATGAAATAAGTGCTCTTACTACTTCCAATTATAAACCCTATCATTTATTCATTCATCAAGCAAACATTTATTGAGTGCCTAATACATATCTGCTACAGTGCTGGACTATGGGGTAGATAAATGAAAACAGGTAAAAAAAAAAATCTTTGCACTTTTGGATGAAAAAGAAAAGACCTCTGCTCTAATGTGGTTTATAAATTGTGTAGGGGTACAAACAAATAAGCAGGCAGTTTCTATATAAGAAACTAAGCACAGGGGATGTAATGCCTAAGAGCTCTACAATCAAACTTTTTAAGTTTGGATCTTAGATCTTCTACTTCCTTGATTTTTTACTTTGGGCAATGTTCCAGTTACACCAAAATTTGGCAACTAAAAACATCTGATTACACTCATAGATTCTGTGATCATGGACTTAGAGCATAATGATAATTTATCTCTACTCCATATTCATGGAATTTCATCCAAGAAGACTCAGAAGCTAAAGGGGACTAGAGGCTCAAGGTTGGAATCATCAGGAGGCATCTTCATTCACATATCCAGCAGTAGATGCTAGCTGAGACTTCATCAGTGGCTTCTGGACAGAACACCAGTCCGTGAAACCTATACATCATGGAAGCACGGTGACCTCAGATATTTTATCTGGCTGCTAAAAGGTCCAACAATGAGTGTCCCAAGAGAATAAGTTGGGAGTCACTAATATAGCCTCCAGTTTGGTCTAAGAAGTCAGGGAGTATCTCTTCCTCTCTGGTCACAAGTCTATCCAGATTCAGGGATGGAAAACACAGATCCCCTCTCTCAATGGGAAAACTGTTAAAATCACATTGTAAGAGGTTATTTGGGATTAAAAAAAAAAAGCATTGTTGCAGCTATCTTTTGGAAAATATAGCCATACTTAACCTCTCTGTAACTGTTTTCTCATCTGTAAGTTGGAGATTGTGTTAATACATATTTAATAGGATTGTTGTGTTAAACAGAATGGCACATATATGCTTTAAATCATGACTGGCACACAACATAGGTTCAATAAATATTAATATTTATCAGAACTAGGTAATATTTTTCAGAACTAGATACCGTTGGAAGAACATAGGTGAGGTCCCTGGACTTGGGGTGGGAGGTCAGTCAGGCAAGATATCCACAGTTAGATATAAAAGATAAGTAAGAATTGCCCAACCAAAGAACAGAGCAAGGAAAACAAAGATTGTTTCTTCATTAAGCAAAGTCTGAGATTCTATAATAGAGACCCAACAATATGATAATGTAAAAACAAAGGTATTTATTTCTCTCTTCTAGACAGTCCAAATGTGAATGCCTAGGTCAGTAACACACTCTTCTTCTCGTTGTCAATTATAGACTTGATTTCCTTTCATATCTTTGCTTCTCAACTTTCTGAGACACAGTTGTTGGGTATTATTGTCAAAGCTAGTACATAATTTCGGGTTCTAACCAGCGGAAAACAAAAAGAATATGAAAGAGGTATACCCAAAATATTCACACTCAGGCCTGGGACCAACATACAGCTCTTCTCATCTCCACTGACCATAGGACTTCACCTAATTGCAAAAATAGTGGAAAATACAACCTCGCTGGCAGCACTGCAACCAGTAAGAAGTGTGGAATGGATATTGTTGGACAACTAGCTGTCTCTTATACCCAGATTAAGGGAAAATAGCCCAGAAGGAAGAAACCCTGGTGACTACAAGTTATCATTTTTGTCAAATAAGATGGAGAGCAGCACATGATGAAGACAGAAATGAAGCTTCACTGAAGAGACTCGAGAGTCAGATCATGAGGGTCATTTGAGCCAAATTAAAGGTCTTTTGTTTTACATACAGTGGGAATCCAATGCAGGATTTTAACATGGGAAAAATGTCATCAGACCTGGGATTTCAAAGAATGCTCTGGAAATCATGTGGAGAATGAATTAGAGGAGTTAATATACAGAATCCTGAAGATGAATGAAGAGGCTGTTATGATGACTGGAACTTCAATTTATCTGTACTTCTTAACACAGCACAGGAGAGCATGTCTGGGCAGGATGTACTTGCAAAACAAGGTAATACTACTTAAAGGTAGTATTATTACTTAAAGGCAATATTACTTTGCATCTATTTTCACTGCATATATTCATTGCATATATTTTTCATGACTTTTATGTACATAGTAAGAAACAGGAATTCACTGATGAAATTTTCATAGGTCAGAATTTATGGTCATATTTTGAAATCTACACTTATTTGTTTCATATTTTTAAAAAAATTCTCTGTACTCTATTGTAACATCTGGCAGTACCATAACTGATATTAGATATAAAGCATACAACCATTCTCTATGAAGTCACCTCCCAGAAATATGACCTTATATCGGCAAACGCCCCATTTGTTTGCACTTACTGTATATAAATAAATCAATATACTTTAGTTACCTTGGAATTTTCCACAAAAACAAAATTTTTTTAACTTTTCATTAACATTCCTGAGCATGTGAAATAACTTAAATACAGATTTAATGAACAAGTACAAAATAAATCAAGTAGGAAGTTAACAAAATGACCCTGGGACAACTACCAAAATGTCATAATAACTACATAACAGTAGATGGAAAGAGGAATCTAGATTTCCATATGATAAATACTTGAGAAGATCTAACTTAGATTCGGAGATTGAGAAAGGTATATTAGCATAGAACTCAAGGTTTGAGCATGTTAGAAATGCACAAGCTTTGGAAACAGGTATAGCTGGGATTTTAAGCCCCAGTTCTGTCACTTAAAGCTGTTACTCCGAGAAAGTCATTTTACTTCCATGAGCCTATTTTTTTCTTTACATTAATAATAATAATAATAATAATAATAATAATATCCATCTTACATGAATTAGGTATATTGCTGACAATTAGGTCAATTTATATACACATAAAATAAGTAACCAGGTATCCAGTCACAATATATACTTCCTAGAGCAAGCCTACTTCCCACAGAGCAACTTTTCCTCCCTTTTCTGACATTTTGTTGGGAGCTAAACCCCTACAACCGGGAACTCTACTAAGTACATCAGGAGCCAAAAGGTTGAGGATTCCAACTCTGCACTGAGAGCAACGTGTTGAGTAGGAAGAGAACACTGCATAGAAATATAAAATGTAAAAAAAAATTATTAAAAAAAAAGAAATATAAAATGTAATGAACTTTTAATTTGTGAGAAAGTAATAATCTTTAATAAGATCATGAGACAGAAAATTGAAAATAATAATTCATTTTAGGAAGTGCAGTATGATATAAAATCAATAATACTCCAGAGCCCATTTATAGGAATGCTTTAGAATAAACCTATTAAAAGAGTAAGTATAAGATACACCCTTATATTTCTCTTTCGGAAGTGAATTCACTTTTAAATGAATATAGGATGATATTCAAAATCTGCCCCAGATAAAATGACAAAAAATCTTAAAGAGTAAGAGGAATTTTTTAATTGGAGACAGCAGGAAAGAACAAGGAACATGGGACTTAGCGGTAATGCTTGATGAATCCATGTGTTTTTAAAAGTACAGTCTTCAGTATTTAGTGAGATTGTCATCCTTTGGCATTAATGGCTATAAATGAAGCTTCAGAAGGAGAGTATTTCACATGTTTAGCATCTGACCTATATTCTCTAGGCCAGTGTACTGGTGAGAATACCTAAGTTTCCTTAGGTAACTTCTCTGTAGTACATTTAAATTTAACTTAATAAAAGTTATTGTATGAATGTTACATGAATAGCACACGCTAGATGGATACTGGGGAGAAATAAGCAAATAATATATCATGACTTCTTGATCTTACAATATGAAGGGAGTTAGATCACAGACACATACTGAGAAATTCTTTTAAGGTTGACTTCGGTTTTATTTTAAAATGCAACAAAAATTGAAATCAGATACTTTTTTTTGGTAAATAAGAATGTTTTGGGGAAATGTGTTATAATGACCTGGTGGAAGAAGATATTAATTTTATGGTATGTGGTAGTGAAAGAGGTTCTTTGGAAGAGACAGCATTCAATGCTGGCTTTGGAACATGTACAGGACTTCAAGAACCAGAGGTAGCACAACTGTCAGAAAGTAAACACCAGACTAAAAACATAAATGAATAAGGGGAAATGGGTCTTCAGGGAAAAATAAGTAGTCCTCCGTGCTAATATGTAGTAGTAAACTATGTATATTGGGATAAGGTTTGGTAAACAATCTTTAAAAAAAAATAAATGAAAAAGGAGATTTTTTTTTGAAATAAGAATTTTACTGAGATATAATTCAGTGCCATACAATTAACCCATCTAAAGTACACATTTAATATGGGGTTTTTTGTTTGTTTTTGTTTATTTTTCCACCATATTTATAGAGTTGTTCAATCATCAACACAATCAATTTTAGGGCATTCTCTGGGTCCATGAACAATTACTTTTTATTTCCCCCAAGCCAATAAAAGGAATTTGACCTATGCTGTGAAGGATCTTAGATCTCGATTTACTAGGTTATCACTGCAAAAATCTTGAACTTTTAGTAATAGGGTAACATGCTTACCATTGCCCTTAAGGAAAATATTCCAGTGGTAGTGTATAGTATGTAAAGGAACCACTTCAACCCGAGGAATCAATTTTTACTCTCACATATTCTCTGATCTACCATAATTGTATACCTGTGGAAACATCTTTGCACTAATCTGTGGATTATATTCCATAGAAATTCCTTAACGTATAACACTTCAAGCGAACCAGTAAATATTTCCTAAGTAATAATGTGCTTACAAGGAGGCTCCTCTATTCCTTTGGTTTAACTGTGATCCCCCTTAGAACCTGACTTTAAAGTACAGTAATAAGTATTTTTTTTATACTTCTCAAAACTACCTGGATGACTTATATGGTAGAATTATTATCCCCGTTTTAAAATAAGAAAGATCACAATCAGGGGCACCTGGGTGGCCAGGTCGGTTAAGCCTCTAACTCTTGCTTTTGCCTCAGGTCCTGATCTCAGGGTCCTGAGATTGAGCCCCGAGTCAGACTCCATGCTCAGTCTGCTTGAGATTCTCTCTTCCACTCTCTCTGCTCCTCCCGCCCCCATGCTTGCTCTTTCTCTAAAGAGAGATAAAAAAATAAATCTAAAAAAAAAAAAGAGAGAGAGAGAGAGAAAGGAAAGAAAGAAAAGAAAGAATCACAATCAGAAATGTTACAGCTTTCTAGGGAGATACACAATTACCAAATGCCAAAAACGTGATGTAATTCCTGGCCTTCTGACTTTATTATCAGGCCTTTTCCCACCACAGCACAGATACCCCCGCAGCTGTTAACCATGACCTGCCCTTATGTTGAGTCAGCAGAAATAAAAATCTCTCCTCCACCCAGAAGTATGTTCAATCTAAATAATTTGGGAGGAGTTAGGATACATGTTCTTCAAATTTGTTTTAAAATGTTTTAGAAACCCAAATATAGAATAAGGAAATGCATTTTGTTAAAGAACCACAAAATATTGAATTTTCTTAGAACAAATTTGACAAGAAAAGCGTATAGCATGTGAGCAACAAAACCTCTTGTTAGGACAATTTAAATCCCAGCGTAAGACTAATTAGTAGATAGACAAACACCAACCTAGAAGCTGAAACGCTTAAAAAGACCATTCTTAATCACTAACTTTTCACTAATAACCAATTCCATTATTCATGTGGCCACCAACTAATAAGCATTCGAAGGCTGCCAAGGTCACTCACAGGGACAATCCAAGAGCAATTCTTCCAGCACTTCTATGAGGTAGAAAGCTAAGGCTAAGAGAGGTGCAAAGATCTGCCCATGTCAATAAAGTCACAAGTCTTCTGGCTCCAAATAACAAGAGAATTTGCACAGGCAAAACACAGAATGTACATTTTCTTATTCTCTGGACTTCCAAGGGAAGGTCCTTCCATTAAACAAGGTTGGGACCAAGTTCAATGCCCAGTTCAAGCCCTTGGCATTCAGTCCTGGTCTGGTACAAGCTTAAATTCCCATTTTCTCTCTTTCTAGTGTGCCATGCCAGGTATAAAGAACATGAAGACAAATCATCCTTCCCTACTCGAGCCCCCCACCTTAACATCAGCCTCCAAACTGCAACAATAATATTCGAACTCGAAGATTCTGGCCTTCTTAATGAATGTTTCTTGAGGAGCCTCACCGTCTTGAGCCCTAATTCCTCATTCTTTTGAACAGTCACAGGAAGGTTATGTGGAGATGCGGAGATCTCAGGACTTTGTGTAGCTTCCTCCACTCTTTGACACTTCCTCATTTTAGTGCTGGCTACAAAGTTTTGACCTATGGAATAGACCGTGGTGTTTCACTGGGTATCTTTCAAAGTGTCGCCAAGTTATTTCTTGGCAAACATAAAAGCCACACTAAAGAGAAAGGCCCAAAGTAAACACACAGGATCAAAACACAGGGGAAGAACCTCTTTGGAGTGAGATGATCCCTCCAAAAAGGTTATCAGAGTGATTTGGAAATTATCACCCATGCTGTATAATGTAGCTTCCTAACTTTTTCTCTAAAAGCAGGATGGCAGGAATGGTTTTCTTCAGGAATAGCCCTAACACTGGCAAGAGTACAAAGGGAGAGTTGTTTGCCATATGTCTAAATATTTAAGAAATAGAAATCAACCTGATTTTTAAAAATGTTCTATCCATGATCTTTAAAATAATGACCTTGAAGGTCAGATTTGAAATTAGAATTCTCAGATTCCTCAGAGTTCTGTGCCAGAACCTGGCTACCTGGGAGGCCTGGCCCAGGCTCAGCTATCTTCTATATCTCGCTCTATGCCATTTGAGGACCTCTGTTGCATTTGCGCAGACCGCTCGGCCTATAGTCCCTAGCCCTATACATATGCTCCCTCTTACACAACCTCCCTTAAGGCCTAGAAGTCAACATATCACCAGTGAAGTCCAGCTTCAGGGGCAGATCCAGCCTCGGAAGGTGTATTAGGATCAATGGAAGCAGGGGGTTCTTGTGTTCTGATATCCACTGTGTCATCTAGAAGAGGGCAAGATCCAAGTGTGGGCACATTTCCAGGGCCCTGAGGAATTATTGTGTAAGTGAGAAAGGGTGTGACTGGAGGAGAGTCAGAAAAGACGCTTTAAAGAGCAGGATGAAAGGCTTGAGCTGCTCTTGTCAAGATCTGAAAGAGGTACTGTCCTGCCTAAAAACTCTGAGCAGAAAAACCAAAAATATCCATTAGCTGCCCACCTTGAAAGTCATCATGCAACTACCTTCAGCTTCTAGTGGAAATGGAGGGGTAATGACACTGATTGAACAGAGATTTAAGTCGTCACCACGGCCCTCAAAGAGCACAGTTAACCACAATACACAGGCATAGGAACACGAAACGCCAAACAAATTTAATACTGTGATCAAAGGCATAAAATAGCGGGTGCAAGCAAGTGACTCCCTAAAATTAGTAGGTGGAGAAATAACATACCTAACAGCAGACGAGGAGACGCTGATTCACAGAAGTTAAGTAACTAGCCGAAAGTCACACTTAGCAGTAGCTGGGAGAGATTCAGTCCCAGGTCTGTCCATCACCAAAACACAGATTTCGTCTACTTCTTGGAAACTGTCTTTGAAGGTCTGAAGTTCCAACAGAGATATTTGTTTGCATCTTCCTTTTTTTTTTTTTTTTAATTTTCCTGAAGAAATATTCTAAAGTTCATCTTTCTAATAGATAACCTTCCCTCACATGCAAGCTTTACGTCCTCTCCACTGATTCCTTTCAGAAACCGCCAGGATGATCCGTTTTAGTTTTTGTTAATTTTAAAAATAAAACTGCTAGTTATTTTACCAGCAAAAGATGGGCTTATCCGGAATGACGCAAAACCGCAAAACTGCAGGATCTAACCACCGCCAAAACCCCGGAGCAAAAGGCGAGGCCTCCTCCTTTATGAGGAGGGAGGGGGGCGGAGTTGGAGAGGCTGTTGTAAACAAAAACTCCATTGGAGTAAACTGGGAGTTGGAAGTATAGTGGCTTCTCATTGGCTGAGCTGTGACTGTCTCTCATTGGCTGGGCTGTTACCAGGGTGGAGGAAAGCCTTTCCTGTACCTGCTAGGTCCCACTCTTCCAGTCGGATTTGTACTCGACAAGGAGTGGCGGGGTATGAGAGCTTCCTCTGCCACATCTCTAGACCCCATTTTAGCGAGGCTTCTCATTATTAATCTTCATATTTTGCTCATTTTTACCTTTTTCAAAACCTGTCTTCCTTATTCCACCTCTTATCCCTTTTTCTCTTCTCTGGGAATTCACCGGACTTCTAAAATTCCAGTCTGTGAAGCTCAGCGGGGAATACTGCTTATCTGGGCATTTCATAGGAAAGGAGAAACTTGCATTTGAATAGCCAACTCAATCTCCCTGCATGCCTCACTTGGCTCATTACCCATTTAAAAAAAAAAAAAAAGTTCCTCCTTGCAAGTTTTGCACTAGGTGATTATAAAAAGAATTAAGTGATGTGAATTTCTTAATCAATTTCATGCTGAGAGGATCAGCAAGTTATAACGGAAAGAGAATTTTAAGGGAATTAATACCCTATCTAGTTTGAACCTTCCTCTGTTTCCACCAAGCAGGCCTGGATACTCAACATTGTCAGCAAAAATAAACAATAAATCAATGGATAAATAAAAAACAGTAGTCCTCAGCTACAAGACACTTTTTCCAACACTAGTTATCAGAGGCTATGTGTGGAATGGTAGGGACATTTACAACTATTCTGGAATGTTATGTCTTCAGAAAGATAATATAAAATAGCTCCAGTTTGTAAAGCCCCACTAGGATCCAGATGTTTTATATTCGCATTTCTAATCTCCCCATTTCTTGCCGTCATTTTTATTTTCATAAAACAGATGAGAATAAAAGATACTGCAGGTAGAGAAACTGTCCCACAGCCCCACAGCTGATGAGAGGGGAAGCTGTGACTCAAAGCCATCTGTGTATGAATCCAGCTGCCACTGAGCCATCCCTCTCCTCCAAAGTAAGCCAGACTTCACTTTAGGAGGACAGAATGCTAAAGCTTAGGGACCCACATTTTGTCCCACCCCTGGAGTAGTCCATTCTTTATCCATGGATAGTTTTTATACTTTTTGCATGGATCAGGAGCCTCAGTAGTTCCTGGAGTCATAGCCTACCATAGTGGGAATGATAGAGTTCTTGGAATGAGATGGATCTCTATCAGAACCTTAGTTCACCAATTACCTATAAGACCTTACACAAGTCACAAAACCTAACCTCAGTTTATTCTTCTGTGAAATGTGTATCACAGATATGGAATCAGTCCACAGTAAAAGAGAACAAGAACATGATTTTCGTTTTCTCAACTCAGGTTTCTATTTTTAGCTTTCATTCTGCAAAGGAGGAAGAAATACATCTGTCAGTTAGACGCCCCATTCTACTCCCTTCCTTATGTAATTTGAGAAGGCTTACAAAGGTGTCAGTGGTGAACAGTAAAGAGGAATATCCAAATGTCTGACTGGGCCAACATCCACCAAGGCCAGCATCATCTTGTGTTGTAATTAGACTTAGGTTCATGAAAGTCACCATAGAGCCATCTACAGATCTGGTAACTTTATTACCTCTATGCAAAACATAGAAAGGTACGCAGAGGTATTATTACCTCTATGGGACACACAGAAATTGTTCTCCTGATTCCTAAAGATGCTGGGACAAGAGATCCTCTGTGACACTACAACCTCATCTATCCTAGTAGAGTACTTGTCATTTCTCCTGTAGGGTCTCGCCCTTCCATTGTGCTCTAACAAGACTACAGGCCAGCAGTGGGCATGCCTAGCATATTTGAGTCCCAGAGAGCTTGTTTTCAAAACTCATCCTGTATACATCAAACATATAGAATAGCTTCATTT
Source organism: Ursus maritimus (assembly GCF_017311325.1). Lineage (NCBI taxonomy): Eukaryota > Metazoa > Chordata > Mammalia > Carnivora > Ursidae > Ursus > Ursus maritimus. The sequence continues at coordinate 26,039,699 of NW_024424786.1, forward strand.
TGTAATGCCCTACTAGGATCCAGATGTTTTGTATTTGAAATTTCTAATCTCTGCATTTCTCTGAGTTATTTCTCTCCTCATATAAGAGGGGAGAATAAAATATATTGAGATGTAAAGAAATTCCCCTAAAATTCCCCAAAATTATTGTCAGTAATAATCATAAAATGACATGAATAATAATTATGGTCAGAAAAAAAGTGCTTTCAATGAAAATTATCTTTTATGAATCTTTGTACATATAATCATACCATTACAAAATAATAAATATAACAATACAAAAAGGGGGGGAAGGAATGAATGTATACTCTTGAATTGCTTTAATGTTTTTTTGGAGGAAATTTAAAATAAGTAGTGCTCTATTGCTGTGATAACATAATTTAATAATAATTACAATAAAAAGACAAAAAATTCTGTGTTAAAGATAGTTAAGTTCAGTAAAATATTTCACTCATGAGCTAAAATATATATGCAATTAACAAAAATATTATACCTCACAGTTCACGCTCTGTTAAGCTTTTTAAAATTTTAAGCACAAATAAAAATTTCATTAGTCACACATTGTGGCAGAAGTGAAATAATTCAAGTTCTCTTCCCTTGTCTTTACGATCATTGTGTCATCATTGTTTATTTCGAATATTCTGCCTAAATGCAGTGTATAGAGCCATTAACTCTGCAGAACGAAGCTGGAAGGACTCTGAACCTTCCACACAGTTACTCTTGGAACGAATCTGCTTACAGTGGAGCATGTGGGTGGAGGCTCTTTTCATTTCCTGGGGCCCCTGTGTCAGATTACTTGGTGGTTTAAGACAATAGAAATGTATTCTCTCATAGTTCTAAAGGTCAGACATCCAAAATCAAGGTGGTGGCAGGGCCATGCTCCCTCACAGACCCTAGGGAAGATTCTGTCCCTTGTCTTCCAGCTTCAGGTGACCATCACAGCCCTGGGTTTATGGCTACATCACTGTCATCTCTGCCTCTGTCTTCAAATGCCTCTCCTCTATGTCCCTCTCTCCGGTGTGGCTCCTAAAAGTCTTCTTGTCATTGGACTTAGGGTCCCCTTTCCTCAATAATCCAGGATGGTCCCATCTCAAGCACCCTAATTACATCAGCAGAAACCAATTTTCAAAATTCACACAGGTTCTGGGAATGAGGATACGGGCCTATCTTTGGCCGGGAGCATTATTAACTCCCTACAGAGGTCAATTGAAAGACTGGGAGCTCTCTAAATAAATTTTATGTAGAATATAATATTCATTAAAGGATAACATTTTTTAAAAAAAGCATGAACTAATTATAAACTTATATAGATCATTAAAACAACATTAACATAAGCAATCATTTAGAACTTAGACGAAGAAAATATCTATCTGGCAGAAGCATTTTATTACTGACATTATTTAGAATCGCCAACACATGGGAATAATAAAATGCAGACTTGTAGTTGGTTTTATTGTTGCTGTTGAATTCTTGTCAATGAACCCCTTTACTGCCTGTGCCCAGGGCACACCTGGCCCCCTCCTTCTCCCACAGGGACCTCTGCTAACCCCTGCAGGGCACAGCCTCCCGGCCTTCCAATCCTATAAATGTATCCCACAGTTCACCACTTCCTAGGACTTGGCCCAGGGAGTGGATACTGAGCCCTTTTCTTCAGGACTTACCTCCAGTTCCACGCTCTCTCTCTCTCTCTTTTTTTTTTTTTTCCCCTGAATCTCGTTTTTCTCTGATGCTAGAAAATTCTTTCCTAGTGTGAAGGATAGAGTGATGAGTCAACGGAAGTAAACTTGAACTTCTCATACTGTTTCTCCCCAAGGTTTCTCTCTGTGCCAACAGTTAGATTCTCTTAGGAGCCTGAGCATTTTAAACCATATAGCCATAAAAAGTCATTCTTTCTGGTTTAATATTTCATATCCTTTCCCCAAGGCATAACACACTTTGGGGACACTGCCATAGAAAAGAGAAATCTTTATCTACAGCCCTTTCGAGTTCGGTACTATGTTTCCCCACTAGCAGAAGCACAGACAGCGGCTTAAAGGCTCACTTACTTCCCAAGGGCCTCACTTGACCAGAAGTTTAAAATATTTTTCCTTGGACCTTAAGCTTTAGAATCTGCTTAGTTCAATTAGCCTGAGCAAGACAGGGCTATAGATGCTGTTGAGATTATAGGTTTGATTCCTACATCCATAGTAATCACCATATATGTCTATGATGTCATGAATATGTATGACATGTTACCGTGTATGTAGATGACAGCTAAGTTGCAGGTTCGATTTCTATATTCTAATCACCATGTGAGGGGCAGGAGGTTATGATGTACAGGAACCCAGCATTGCTTCCTCTTCCCCCACCAAGTATCTTCTTCTTCTTCTTCTTCTTCTTCTTCTTCTTCTTTTTTTTTTTTAAGATTTTATTTATTTGACAGAGAGAGAGCACAAGCAGGGGGAGCGGGAGAGGGAGAAGCAGGCTCCCCGCTGAGCAGGGAGCCTGATTCGGGGCTAGATCCCAGAACCCTGGGATCATAACCTGAGCTGAAGGCAGACACTTAACCGACTGAGCCACCCAGGCGCATTCCCCTCCTCAAATATCTTCTAAATTCATGCCCCCTCAGGGGAGCCTGGGTGCCTCAGTCAGTTAAATGGCCGACTCTTGATTTCAATCAGGTCATAATCTCAGGGTTCTGGGATTTGAGCCCCAAGTCATCTCTCTCAAAAATAAATAAATAAATCTTTAAACATAAATAAACACATGCATGGCCCCCAAGATGATATGTCTCCACTGAAAATACAAGGTATAAAGCACAAACACAGTTCCTAAACAAGAAGGGTCAATAACAAAGAGCATGATTTAACCCTCAGTTCTTACAAACCAAAGAACACTCAATGGCACCATCTTTCCAAGCTCTACTCGGTGGGTGGCATCAGCATCTTATCTACCTTTCCATATTGTAACTGTTAGACCCACATGATAGCGGTCTTATGCCATTTCCAAATTAAAAGTGTGAAGGAGATTTTAAAAGGCAAGTTTTTTCATTCTGGTACCTTCCCGAGGAACATCTGTGAATTCTTAAGGAGGGAGTTATTAATCTTCTTCATTTGTTCGTGTTTCATTATTCATTCACCTCCAAGAGAACCTCGGCGAGGTCTAAATGAGAATCCTGTGTCTACCACTGTTTTAGTTCATCTTTCACAATTTTATTTCTTCTGTGTTCCACACAGTTGCAATTTCCTTCTTTTACGCTGAAGTTTATTATATGGTTTCTGTACTGTCTTGGATATTTTATTTGTAAAATGTATTTGTGACAACTTTCATTGGAGGTTTCTTTGATTTTACGTATGTGTGTTCAGGCAAGATGTGGATGCTGCTATATGGGGAGGAATGGGAGAGGAGTTTGCCCGATGGCAGCCTTCTGGAAAAAACACAGCTTTGAGGATTACGCAAGAAGGGAGGAGGCAGATGCCAGGACTGTGACCAGTGAAGAGTAGGTAAGACAGGGTGTAGAGCAAACACGACCCTTAGCATTTCCTTCCAATAAAGACTGTTCGTGGTCTTTCAGATACAGCAACAAGCAGGAAAAATTATCTGAAAATTAATGCTCTGCATTAATTAATTAATTCAGAAGTGTAAAGAAAAGAGAAAGAAGGAAAAAAATGTACGCCACCCTTATTTTATATCTACTGTTTAAAATATAGCCTCTCCTAAGGTTCATAGTAATGCTGGGAGACAGGTGTCAGGGTCATCCCTATTTTACAGAGAAGAGTCTAACTAGGTCAGCTTCTCCCATAATATATTCTCTTTGGTGATGTTTATCTCCATTGAGACTGTCCATTTATTTGTTGAGTCTTTGATTGATGTTACCTCTCCTACATTAGTCTATAAGCCTAGTGAGAGCAGGAACCATGCCTCTTGCTTATATGTCTGTTTGGCTCCACAAAGTACTCCCAGTGCCTAAGGAAAAAAAAAAAAGGCATACATAATAAGTGCTTAATAAATATTTGTTAACTGAATGAACTAGTTTCATGCCTTGGTGTTAGAAAATGACAGCACTGAGATCAGGACCTCTGCCTGTGATGGGAAAACTCCCCATAATAATTAATCTATTGCTTTCTTGCTCATTTACTTCTAACAATCACTTTAACTCTACAAGATGGGTTTTTAGATAGCGTTGTAAACAGATGTTATAGTATACATATGGTCTCTGGGCTGTTTGACAGTCCTTAATGAAGACGTTTTCCACCCATCCCAGGAATTCTGCCGTTAATCATGTAGCATGTTCCAAAGCTCACCTGCTAAATCTACAGTTTGTCATTATTACTCATTAAATGCCTGATTTGGGTCATAATATTGAAGCCCTGGGAGCCTTAAAAGAGACCTATTTCTGCAGTAATGCATATGCAGATTTTCCCCTTGGCATCTACAAATATAAAACTGTGGTAACAGATGCCTTCTAAGTTTGACAGCAAATATATATATATAGCTATTTAAATATTTCACTAGAAGACTACACAGAGTAAAAGGGAACTCCCATTATCTGAGGTCAAACAGCACAGGAGGTTCATAAATTCTATCTTGTTGATCGATTCATATTAAAGGCCACACCTTACTTTGCACACACACACATTCTCCTTCCTGCACAAAGATATGCTAGTGCTCTAAACATTTCTGGAGTTAAGAAATGTGTACCCTTACTGGTTATATTACCACTCTTTTCTCAGTCTACCTCACCAGGCTTATATCCCAGCTTTCAGGGCTGTCTCTCTAAGGATTCTCCCATCAAAGACTAACCACTGAATAAGGAAAAGAACGGCTCCTAGCTGCCTTAACTCATTACTTATTATAGGTTAAAAGTATAAGCAAGTTAAATATCAGACCAGTTTAAAATATGATGAAAAATTACATTGTAAGGGAATAAGTGGAAAAAAATGTAAAATAAGGTCCTAAGATGGCATTCAAGAAGCTGATGGAAGATGGGTGATGCTAGGAACCCATCCATACTCATTCTGCAATAAACATAAACATCCTATAACACTTTCATTCGCCCTGAATAACCCTCTCTCCCAGGTGCTTGAAATGCTTTGGTTAGATATACTGATCATAACTTCATACCTTTTTCTAAAAGATTTTATTTATTTATTTGTTTGTTTGTTTGTTTATTTATTTATTTAAGAGAGAGAGAGAGAGTGTGTGTACAAGCGAGTGGAGGGAGAGGGACAAGCAGACTCCACACTGAGCATGGATCCTGATGTGGGGCTCAATCTCAGGACCCTGAGATAGTAATCTGAGCTGAAATCAAGAGTCAGATGCTTAACAGAGTGAGCCATTCAGGTGCCTCTCCACACCTTTTAGGAGTCCCTACCAATACACAGAATGGTGTCACATTAGAGCCACAGTAACTTTTGGAATCCATTTGAATGAGATGGGATTCACATTTCTTCGTTATGAAGTGCAGTCAGCATAATCTGAATAGCCATTTCCAGAGTTCTACATCTGTAATGCAGACAGGGTCCAGCTTCATATTAAATGGGGTTAAAGTTTGGGGAATAAAAAGAGTGAATTTCATTCATGATTGCTAGATTCACTTTGCTTATCATTTCTCATAGCTGAGAGTATCAGTGAAAGTGGACTAGATTATGCTACTGTAAAAACACCAAATATCATTGGCTTGAAACAACAATGTGATATACCTCACTAACACTACCTGTTGATCCCTGTTTGGTTGGGCCTTCATTCTGCTCATTCTCATTGCACTCCATGCTGGTGGAGGAACCACTGTCTGGAAATCAAAACTTGTGGTAAGAGGGAAAAAGAAAGTTCTGGAGGGACTTTGCTCAAGCGATTAAATTCTCCCACTGAAAGTGATACATATTCTTTTTGCTCAATATACACTGGTTAGGACTGCCACTCACCCTACACAAACAAGAGAGTCCAAGAAATATAATTCAATCCAGTGGCTGGGAAGTGACAAGGGAGAAATGGTTAATAAGAAGCGTTAATAACCACACTGCATGAGGCTTATAACTTCAAAAAGAAGGAAGGATAAAGAGATGAGATAACCTCAAAATGGTGGTCCTACCGTGGAATAAGACATAGCAGTGTAGTTGATCTCAGGCTGCTTTATTTGTAGGGCTCCCATTATTCCAGACTCCCATGCTTCACTTACTTCCTTTTTTCATGATCTAACATCCCCAGTGATAGTCTACATTGCCTTTTACCTAGGACTATCTGATAGGCTCCATGGGTGATAGTTTTCCATGGCTGTTTTATCTTCCTTTTATTTGCTATGTAGAGTATAGGAGACTTCTTTGGTGGTCATGTTCTAGATTGCTTCTGAATTTGGGGGGGGGGGAACACCTGCAACTCAAAGCAAAATATCTGGAGTCTGAAAATCCAAAGGACTCTGATTCAAAGATTATCTAATGCTAATTGACTGTTTCATACCACTGGATGATTTCCTTGATAACATATTATGAAAATGGAAAGAAGGATTTGTCCATCTCTTCAGATATCATGAATCTTTAGGGAAGAGGAATCACCATTATTAGAAAAGGAATCAACCAATATAAATGGAAAAATGTATGTCTTTGAACTGCAGTTGAAAGACTGTATCCCCTCTCATAATATCGGTCAAAAGCACAAGATAAAAGCATTTTCTAAGATTCTGCAAGGAAGACAAAGGTTGGCCTTTGCTCTGCGTAAATTGCTGGGTCACCACAAGAGTTCAAGGTTACTGAAGGAATATAGTGTCAACAAAAGGGAAATAGAGATAAAAGGAGGAGCAATTAAAATGGGGATAAAATAAAAGAGAAAAGAAAATACAGAGAAGAAAACACAGTAGGTTAAAAGCATTTTTTTATAGTTATCTGAGAAAAAAGCCATTATTCATTGATTCCCCCACAATTTCTTCCAGTGAGTGCAAAGAGAAGTCATCACACTCAAGGTCCTCTGTGCAGTGAAGGATTAACTTCTCCCAGAGAAATGTTTGGCCCTTTTTCCTGACTCCTAAGAGATAATCTCTGAGCCCTTGGTCTATCCAGGCTGATAAGAAGGTCTTTGTTTAACTGAGGGCCACACCAGATAGTGTACGTAACAATGTAATTTATGGCAGGGGTGAGAGCAGTTTGGACCATGCTTGTCAGCTCAAACTCTAAATACCACAGCCTCGTTGAACTTCCCTGGTTGGCAATATTCCATGCATACTGTTTCACATTGTTGCTTGGAGAAGTAAGCACTGTCTGCCTTCACTGAGCTCTGTGAGTCCTTCTAGCAAACTACCCAACAGGATGGTGATCTTGCAGAACACTAAACTGTCAATTGGTGTCAGAATGAGGGTGGTCTTAGGACCTCCAAACTTGTATCCTTATAATAGGTTATTGCATTCAATATGGTTCCAGGTTATTTAGGCTCTCCCAGAATAGAGAGACAGATAATGAGTGCCCCTTAATCACTGGAGCTTAATAGTGAGAATATGCAGGAAGTAAAAGATGGTAGAAAACAGTCTTGGCTTCCTGAAAGGCCAGGCTTCATAGAGAATCAGAATATGGTTCAGTAAAAAAAAAAAAAAAAAAAAATGCAGCTGATTTTATGAACAAAACATTATCTTTTCCCTTACTTGGGCAATCATTCCATTCCAATACTGTTCTCATCATTTATAGTGAGTAACTCATCTCCGTGTCAGTTCCTACTAATTCTGCTCTACCAACTAAGTTCTCTTTGCTCCCTCTAAGCATGGATGATGCTTCTTCATGCATCTGGTAATTCACAATTACTCTCACATTTGCTTATTATCTTCTCTCTGTGTGTCTTTTGACTTTCACTTCTACTACATAATTCTGTTATGTTCTGTATGTCATGCACACAAAACTCTCTGAGACAGGATTTAGTTGATGACATTTCTGTCTAATTTGGACTATTCACACTTGAGAGGATAGTCACTATGCCAAGCCACTACAAAGGCTGTAGGTGGCCTTTTCAATACTGTCCAACAGAAATATGTGATTTAAAATTTTTAGTAGCCTCATTTTTGAAAGTGGGAAAAGAAACAGATATATTATTATATCTACAGTATTATCGTTTCAACAAGTAACACTAGCTACTTATTAGTCACCTGTGCTTGGTGGATAGTTGAGAGTCAGGTGGAACAGTGATGAATCCCGAACTTCAAAACCTAGTTGTTGTGAAGAAATGTAAGATAATGATTATTACAGAAGATTCTGAAGGCTAACATACTTACTTATCATTAAGTTTGAGCCCTGTCACTTACTAGCAGTAAAGTCTTGGGGAAAAAAAACAAAAAACAAACACTGTAAACTTCTAACTGTTGGTTTCCCCATATGTAAAATAAGGTCTGTATAATATATTCCTAATTGGGTTATGTATCTTTCAAGGTCTTGGAAAGAAGTAAATGGTACACTCAAACGAAAGGCTTATGAAGTGAAAATTTTCAGAAGGGGGGGGCAAGGTCAAGGAAATCAGCAGAGAATGGGACTAGAAAGGATGATAAGACTTCATTTTACCACCCCATTTCCTATTCTAACCTTTAGGGGATGTTGTAACAAGAGCGAGCTAGGTTGAGAGTTTGGACGTTCTTATGATGAGTGGCCACATCATAAGAACTGACAGAGCCCAGGCACTACCAGAAAAGTGGTGAGGTCAGCAGGGACCAGGGTCCCTGGAGCCTACGTCTCTGAATTCTTCTTCCACTGTTCCATCTCCTACCAGTGATTCTCACTGGTCAAACCCAACCAGAATTAGGACAAAGAATAAAATCTGTGGAAGTCAGTCATCTGGTAACAGAGCAGGGTGGAGGATGAGTCTGGATTGGGGAAGCCAACTGAAAATAGTAAGCCCAGGTTAGTGAGTTAAATGAAGAAGAAATCCATGTAAAACATTTAGCATAGTGCCTGGAACATAGTATACACTCAATATATATTAGCTATTACTATTAATAATATTGCTTTATCTAAGTTCTGACTTACTGTTGATCGAATCATCTGTGATCAAGATAGTAAGGCTGTGCATGGGTTAGGTACTTACAAGAGCTGAAAGCTTCTTGACTGACACAGGCCCCAATCTCTCTGACATTTCCTGTCAGATACTAAATATTCAGTCAAACAAAACCTACTACTCCCCAAATTTCTCTAATTATACAACTTGGAAGCAATCCAAAGGGAGGAAAATCAATTTACTGAAAGCCTGTTCCATTTGCCAAAAGATCAATTTGTCAATGACAATATGCCAATATCACCAAAAGATACTTACTTTCTAAAGACTTACTTCTTCTTTGTTTCTTTTAATAATGTTTATGAGAATTTTTATTTAATGATTTGACAGATTCTAGGAGGGCTGCAGAGTTAGACTGCACTCAGAACCCCTACCTGCTTCTCTTAGTTCCACACTTCAGTTTCCCTTCTCTCTGTCCTTTACTCCCCTTTTCTTAGCGCCTGGGTGTTCCCTGCCTTCTGTGGGTTTTCAATGCTTGGGTCTTCCTTCTTGATTGCCTCTGTTTTCCTACTTTTTATCTGTGCCAAACATCCTCCTTCCAGATCAAGTTTCTTCTCCATTCTCCTCTCTGCTCTAAGACTGACCTGCAGGGATGGCATCAATGGGCTCTCTCACTCCCCGGCTTTCAGAAGGATCAGACCAATGGGGAACCACAAGCAAGAAACTAAAAGAAAGTGAAAGAGGTTGAAATATGTATTCCTCTGTGATAGCTACAGCTGGCACTGTCCACAAACCAAAAGTCACAGCTCCTGTCAGATGGCTCTCCACACATAGCTCTTTCATCTATAAATTCCAGAAACTTCTCTCTCCCCTTTAACTTTCAAAACTAGGGTGGCACTCTCCACTCTTGGGGTACAAGTCTTGGGATACTACATTATTCTTTGTGGTTTCCCCACACTCTATCGACACATGTGGAATAGTCCTTCTTTAAAAGCCTTTTTGAATTATTCTCATTTGGAAACGTCATCTTTTCTCTCTTTACTGAATATTTTCCTTTAGTATATTTGCTCAGCATCCTTCAGTTTCCCACTTCTTCTCTGTCCAGTATTTTTCACCCTCTTTGGCAGAGAGAGGGTAGAGGGGTTGAAGAAAGAAAGAGAATAGATGAAAAGAGTTGGAGATGGGGAAGGGTTAGGAGAAAGAATGAGAGTTAGAAAAGAGTCATGAGAAGAGTAGAGAACCCAAAAGCCTTGGAGCAATCCTCCGTCATGCACCCATCCGCTGTGAATGGCTAGAAACTCAAAACTTTGCTTTATTTTTCAATTTGGCAAAAATCATTTGTTGAACTGATGTTTGAGCAAGTGATGGTTCTTTTTATATGTTTACTTATTTAGCTTTCTCTTATTTTTCCTTTATTTTCCTTCTGAAAACACCACTCATTAAAAGTCAAAGATTTGCTTTGAGTTCCTCTAGTGTTTTGAACTTTTTGGTGATTTCCCCCAACAAGATGCACATTTTTCTAATGCCAGACTTTGCAAGGCGTGTACCTTAGTGCCATCAAAGCAAAAATTCTGCTGGACAAAGTTAAACATGCAGGCAGATGTAGTTGAAGTTTACCACAATAGGAGAAAGAACCCAGAATGCAGTTGGAACTCAATTCCACTGAGACAAAGGATAGGGAGCTTTTCAAGAATGAGTCGAGGGGGCAGATCATAGGCCATCTGTGTTTGTTAACTGGCCTTACCAAAAGGAAAGTAAATGTTCGCCTTTATGACAGGAGGGATTTTACAAAATGGAACAGAGAAGTTAGGATCCGATCATCCCACAGAGATTGGGAGATAGGGCCATTATCTTCTTTGATGATTTTATTTCAAAGGGATGGTTCCCAAGTCCTCGAGATAGTCGTGGGTTATAAAACTGGTGAGAGACTCCTCAAAAAAGTTACATCTCAAAGGAGTAGAAAAAGAATTTACAATTATAGATTTACTAAGTAAAGTTCTAAGAAAAGATGGGAAAGATCTCTGTGATTAGGCCCTCTGGATTCTATAAACCAGGACAGAGGGCACGTTGGGGCATGGATACCCGGAGGAGCTATCTGTCATTTAGGCAAGCTGAGGGAAATATTAAGGCCATCTTGGTCAGTGTTCTCTTCTGTTCAGAACCATTTACACATCTGTCATATTCCATGTATTGCATTTCGAGCTTTGTGAGGACCTGAATTCTGATTGCTGCCATTTATATGTCTTGCACGGGGCATTGCAAGTAAAAGGTAATGAGAAAGTACATATTAAATAAAAGTAAATACTAGGCAATGACAATTGTGTGTGTGTGTGTGTGTGTGTGTGTGTGTGTGTTGGTGTAGATGTTTTCTAAATTCATCCTATTACTCTCCCTTTTGAGGAACTCATTCGCCCTCTACCATGAGCAGTGTTAAAGATAGAATTCTAATAATGCTCAAAGAACTCACCCAAATCTTCTGCCACCGAGACATGTTGACAACTAATATTAATTGTCTATCTTGCTGACATTTCTCTGGAAGGAGGTGCCATTCTCGCACAGAAAGGCTCTGTCAAAAGAGGAAGTAAAGCAAGAAAGTCTGTAGAGCAAAGCCAAGAGTGAATTTGATCAGGAGACAGACCTTCCACCATCTTCTCAAATGTCAGACTTAGAAATCAGAGCTTCACAAGGAAATGTGTACGGGGCAGAGACAGCGTGTGAAGCCTACAGCTAAGTCCCTACAGTTATGAATCTATTCCTTTGTGTGCTGTGACTATGATCTAAAGGACGACTTAGGAAATAACTCCTACATTGCTTATCCCCTCTAGACTACACCCCAAAGCCACTGAGTATAAATGATTTGCCAGGATTTGTAGTCAGAGACTCTACAATCTGTGTACCACACATGCAAAAATGAACAAACAAAAAAGAAGCTAAACAAACAAATTCAAGGAGTCTTGGTCCTCCCTAAGACTACCTTTTGCAAAACTGAAAGTGTTTTTGCTCCAGCTCTGACCATTAAAGTCTTTACTTACCATAAATAAGAAAACAGCAAATGTGCAATAGAAAGTCAGTCACTTCAGGTCTTGCAAATCCATTGGCCATTTGCAAGGATAAATCACCTCCAACTGCAACCCAGATTCAATGCAAAGGTAATCTCATTTAAAGCATTTTCATCTCCAAAATGACAACATATTGAGTTGTTTTGCTTGGAAATATGACCACGAAGGCTTTGCTCTAGAATTTATTCATATAGTCAAGCTTTTTAGAGGCACTAATCCCTCTGGAGTTCTTTTCCTAGAGTGAATGCAAACGCAGGAGACCCTTGCCTCTAGCATGACAAAAAAAAAAAAAAATTACCTTCTTTAAAGAAATGAACCCTAACCTTTTTTTCCTGCTTTGTTGCTTCTTTTCTTTACCTTCCATTGAAACAGACTCACTTGGTGAAAAGATATATAGATAGATAGACATATATATATATAGAGAGAGAGAGAGAGAGAGAGAGAAAGAGAGAGAGAGAGATTTTGGTTTTTAATTATTATTTAAATTCAATTAGCCACCATAGAGTACATCAATAGTTTCAGTTGCCTGTAACACCCAGTGCTCATCATATCACATGTTTGTTTTGGTTTTTTTTTGTTTGTCTGTTTGCTTGTTTTAAGTAGGCTCTACGCTGGGCATGGAGCCCAACATGGACTTGAACTCGTGACCCTGAGCTAAAGACCTGAGCTGAGATCAAGAGTCTGACACTTAACAGAATGAGCCACCCAGGCACCCCTACATGTTTTTTTAATTGTAGGACAAATCAAGTGAAATAAATGTTATGGGTTGAATTGTGTACCCTAGAAGATATGTTGAAGTCCTAGCCTCCATATTTGTGAATGCGACCTTATTTGGAAATAGGTTCCTTGAAGATGTAATCTGGTTAAAGTGAGGTCATATTTGATAGGGTGGGTTCTAATCTAATATGTCTGGTTTCCTTGTAAGAAGAGAAAACAGAGACACCAGAAAGAGAACACCACGTGAAGACAATGAAAGACAGAGAGATGACAACCATATGAAGATGGGAGCATAGACTGGAATAGTGTTTGGAATAATAATTGCAATAATCTCCCTGAAAAGCTGGGAGATACAATGAAGAAAAACCTTCCCTGGGGGCCTCAGAGGGAGCATGGCCCTGCCAACACCTTGATTCTAGACTTTGAGCCTCTAGAATAATGAACCAATACATGTATGTTCTTTGAAGTCACTCGTTTTGTGGTATTTTGTTACAGAGCAGCCCTAAGAAGCTAATACAAGTGGCTAGTTGTCTTTCTGAAAAGGAAGCTGGGAAATGTCACAATATTTCCAGCACTGTATGAAATTATTGTGTTTCAGAACATGGACTTTCCTCCTGGCCTTTGGGAGTGGGCTCTGCCTAGTGAAAGGAAGGAGCCTGACAAATTTCCATTCAAATTCCCACTCTGTTCCCTACTGGCAGATTATCTCAGGCTGGCAAGTCACCCTCTATAAACCTGACTCCTCTCTGTAAAAATGGGTATAATAATAGCTACTATGCACTGCTTTGTTTGGATGTTGTTTTGGTTTTTAGGATGAAAGGAGATAGTATATGTAAAACAACTGACATATTAAATGTTCAGGCGATCTGGGTCCCTTCCTTTCCTCTTCTTTTTCTTCCTAGGCACATACCTTCCCAACAACCAGCCATCAACTAATCCCCCCTGAGGTTCAAGCTGATAATAGCTTCACATTTTATATATCCCAGAGATATCTGTAATTTAACAGACAACCCTTAAAGGCAGAAAAGCCCTCGAGGCCAAAGCAATGAATTCTATTAGAAAACTTCAGGCTTTTTGATAGGCAGTGGAGTAGTTATTTTTTGAGCTGGAGAACTTTGCGGTAGGCAGTCAGATCACACCTAAAAGGCCTCTGGCCCTACTCATGTAGCTATCCCTGCTTGGTAATAGTTTCTTTTTAAAAAAGTTGATTCCTTATATTTTCTAGTCAGTTGCTTCCTTTCGTTCATTCATTTATTAATCAATTATTCCTGTATTCATTCTCTCACTCAACTGATTGAGGGCACGTTCCATGCAACACATTAAGGAAGTGACAAAGACCAGCCTATAAAAATACCACTTGCCTTTAAGGAGCTTTTAGTCTAGGAGAGAGGAGGAGACACTCCAATAAATAGATCATTGGTGTGATCTATTTAGAAAGTTCCAATATCCAGAACTGAGATCTTATTTTTGTAAGACTTTCCTAAGCAGCCATTTAATCAATTACTTTGTCTAGTTCTTTTCTTTACCATCTCTCCTTTTCCTCTTCCCGGCCTCTTATTTTTTTCTTCTATCCTTTAATAGTTCCAGTCTCCCATTCTTCATTTTTTTGTTTACATATTTTTGAGCATAAGAGCTACTGTGCTTGTCATAAAGCCATTTTTCATCTGTGTGTTAATGTGTACATTTTTGATAATTTGTAAGAGAAACTTGCCTTTTCTCTTATGCAAGTTTAAAATATTTATACTATTCTCATATCTCACATCTACCCCGCTGGACATTATTTTAGTGTTTCTATTCCATCAGCACAAACTGGTCTATTCATTCCACATTTACTGGGCATCTCGTATGTCAGGTACCATATGCAAATGCTTCTCACATTCTTTATTTCATCTTGTCCATGTAGCATCCCTTTGACAAATTCTTTTATTTTTTATTTTTTATTTTTTTAAAGATTTTATTTATTTATTCGACAGGATAGAGACAGCCAGCGAGAGAGGGAACACAAGCAGGGGGGAGTGGGAGAGGAAGAAGCAGGCTCACAGCAGAGGAGCCTGATGTGGGGCTCGATCCCATAACGCTGGGATCACGCCCTGAGCCGAAGGCAGACGCTCAACCGCTGTGCCACCCAGGCGCCCCGACAAATTCTTTTAAAACAGCTCTTTCTCTTTGAATGACTGCTAGACTTTAGTACCAAGAAATCTGAATTTATGTTTTTCCTCTATTCTTAAATATTTGTGACATCCTCGTTCATCAGTAATAATAGTAATACTAGTAATAATAATGAGCTTATTATAGCTAACATTTGTTCAGTATTTATCTATGTACTAGACCCTGTGATAAAATTCAAGGGAAATTAGATTATCCTGTCAGTAATGCAAAGGGAAATAGATTCAGTTTTTGATTTTGAACACAGGCTGTCAAAGGCCCTATAGAAACAATAGCTTTGAAAGTCAAAGGATTTGATTTGCATGAGGCAGGTGTTTCTGAGAAAACACCTGGAAAATCTACTGAAAAACAAAAAGGAAATTCCTACCAGAAGCAAGATACAGAGTATATGCCTTAACAATAGACTAAAAAAGAAAATAAAGGATTACTTATGTCCAAGGAAGGCTAAATGAAGATTGTCTGGGCTGGGAAGGGGTCGGAGGCTGGAATATGAAGGGACATGATCTAGATACCAAGGACAATGGGAACCGAACTGGACTTTGGAGGGGAGTACATAAAAGGAGAAATAATCAGGACTGAGAGACAGCCAGATGTTATCACCGTGATTAGAAACTTGCATGTTTGCTGGTCAATGGCTATGATGATTAATTTATGTGTCAACTTGACTGACCATCTGTCCCCCTAACATTCACTCACCCTTTATTCATTCGCTTAACACAAGCTAAAACATGCCTATTACGGGGCTGTGAAATGTTTTTTAGAGATCATCAGTGGGGTCCAAGACGAGGGGAGCAGAGCTGTGGAGACCAGAAGCTCACAGTTGGCACTGCAGTACCCGGAAGAGTACACACACTGCAGTGGGTTCTCTTAGGTGCATGACACGGCGGTAGAAGAGGGTCTCACAAGCTAGTAATGGAGAGTCAGGAAAGGGAAATGGAGAGAGTTTAGCAGATTTTTTGTTCCTCCTGATATTACTGTTAATAAACTGTAAGGCACCATAGAAATGTAAAGTGGAATAACATTATTACGAGATCATTCATTCACTTGTTCCCGCATGAATCACCACTGCCTACATGCTGAAGTCCAATTTTCCAGATTGTTCCTATTTATAATCTCAGTGTTCATCCCATTATCCTGGAGTGGGACTGAGTTTTATACAGTCAGAAAAAAAATGTACCATTCCATATCAACCTTTCATTCTATTAAAATTTGTGTCTTCACTCTCAGATTCAAGAAGCTAGGTTTGCCTCAGAAGGAGCACATAGTTACGGAAAAAGAGGTTTGTATTTTCTAGAGTTGGCTTTGCCATAGATTTGTTGTAGTCACCCTCTCCAGGGCAGAACAGCCTTCCCTTAAAATGGGCCATTTGGACAAGATGACCTTTTCCTTCTGCTCTATAAATTCTATGAACGTGTGAGACACTTTTGTTGAAAATACAGAATCGACTAATAGAAGAAAAGCACTTACATACTTCATTTGTCAGTCCATGGGAACATCCCTTACTTTCCCTTCACATCATTATTTTCTTTTTTAAGTTGGGATTACCTACTTCAGTATTACTATATTTGTATCAATCTTGGTTGTAAATGACGAGAATAAATCTGCTTTACGTGGGCAGAAAGATAATCTATTGAAAGCATACTGGATAGTTCATAAAATCAAGGATGGTGAGGAATCAAGGAAAGCTCCTCGGTTGTTAGAAAGTCAAAAATGGGCAGAATGTCGAAGAGGCTAAAGGGATTAGTACTACGGCCGTGGTCACAGCAGCATAGCAACAACACGGTTAATACCAGGAGACGCCACCAGTCCAGATACCACAGGCACCACAAATGCCGGGTGCATCTTTGCTGCTAGCACTGAACATATTTTATTGCATCTCTGGCTCCACTTCAAAATGACAGAAAGAAATACCCAATTGGCCAAGCCTCGCTCATGTGTCCGCACTGGACCTAAAGGGAATGGGAAAAAGGAGTATCTGTGCCTCTTTATTTCTCTAGTGGTTGGCTATGTTTTCACCAAGTTTCTCACACTGCGGAGCCATCAACAAGAAATCAACTTTGCACTGTAACCTTAAGAGGGTAGAAAATCCCAGAAGTCAAGTGTGGTATGTTAAGTGTAGCACGTAACAGATACTCGGTTCCTAGACGTTGTATTTAGGAACCGAGCTCTCCTGGCTGTCTACCCCATGACTGGAGTGTTAAGTTTCTCAGCTCACTAAGGACGCTAATGCGCCCAAAGCATGCAGTCTCATTATTCATGAGAAGCAAATAAAGCCAACTGTCTGAGCTCAGCACAGGCCAGAGAATGTGGCTCAGGTTTTAATAGCACTACTGCAGAAGCTGCAGCTTTTGATACCCGGTCCCTGGTGGAGACTCGGTCAGGTAAATCCTCCTCTCTCCAAAGCCTGTCAGGGAATCCATGTCGGAGACGTGAACAGCTGTGAGTCAGGGCTCCCTGGCCGTTGGGGTAAAATCTCTGCTTAATTGTTGACGATAATTGCACCCTTTAGGGAGCTGGCCTAAAGACGTTGCTCACTTCCTCCTCTGCTAACACTCCGGTTACATCTTCAAACAAAATGTCTAATGCGAAAGAGGTTTCTCTCTTTCCATTAAGGATAGTAATAGCAGTTGCCCTCATAAAGTGGAATTCACATTTTTTTTTTTAAAGAATCTGTGAAATACTCTCATATATATTATCTCACATCAACATCACAACATTAATAGGGAAAACTAATGATCAGAGAGAGGAAGTCTTTTGTGCAAGGCTACTCAGAGGGGCAGATGGGGGACTGAAACAGGGCTGTGTGGCCCCATAGCCCTGTTATGTTCACTGCTTTACCTCCTTCTAAATCTACCACAGGGTAGGACTTACAGAAGTCACATGTTAATGTCTGTAAGGCCAAAGTGAAAGAGGAATTCAGAGACGGGCTTTTCTTAAATGAATTAGCAAGGGTTTGAGAAAGAAGTCCCTGGAGGTCATATAATTTTGCCAAAAAATCATCTGGGTGCAAGGGCCATCTTTAAAAGGCTAGGTAATGGTCTAGATTAATGCAGTTAATCTAATTAATTTCAGGACAATGTGCAAAGTTTGCTGTTGTGGTTTGGTTTGGTTTGGTTTGGTTCTCAAATGGAGACTGCATCCAGAGCCTGGAATCCAAAGTACCTGACTTGGAATCCTGGCTCTACCATTTCTCTGCTTTCTTGACCACTTCAAGCTTCAGATGTCTGTATCTGTAAAACCTACATTTGGGGTTTGTCAAGGTTGATGCTTAACAAAACAAGACCTCCTTCTGTGAAGTTTCTGGCATCTGAATTCCAGGCTAGTCTGTTACCGGTTTCCTAATTACTTGCAGATAACACAAGGAAGCCTGGCTTCCAACCAGGGGATGTGCAGGTGGCTAATTTCTTTCTGCCTTTAACCTTAAATTCTATCAGATCCAAAGCAGCATATGCACCTTAAGAAGAAAGTGGGTGGTAGATTTTGATGAGGGTTCAAGGCAGGCCACCCCAGAATGTGCTAATTTGGTATGTGTATTATTTTGAGAAGACAACCAGTGCCCAGCTGACTTAAGAAGAGCTTTTTACTTCTCCCTTAATTGCCTAAAATAATTTAGATAGGAGGCCTGTACCAGGAAGACAGCTATCACCCGAAGTGACTTTTTATACCAGAAAGACTTATCTACATGGCATGGCAAACATTTGTTTACCAAACATTTGCCCCTCCCATCTTCTTATGAATTGTCTTCCCTTTGAAGTCCCAGACCCCTACTCCTTCTCCTTAGCTCAGGATGGCAGATACGCTTCAATTGCCTGATTACTGGATGCCTTATATCATTGGGGTTCCCATCTGAACAAAATTAAATTAGTTTTTTTTTTTATTCCTGTGAATCTGTTTTGTCAATTTAATTATTAGACCAGCCAAAGAACCTTAAAGGGAAAAAGGGAAAAGTTTTCCTCCCCTACAATCTCGAGAGACTCATTTCTCCCTAACCATTGTCTGAATCAGAGTCAAACAGCAACATTGTCAACCTTCATTCTTTTTGCAGAAGATTTAGGAGTTATCTTCATGTTCTTTTGATATCAACTTCCAAAGCTAGATAGTATTTCTGTAATGCCATAAAAATGGGGCCATGGAAGATCCAAGGATAAAGCACTATTAGGGGGTTCTATGCATTTCAATGGCTTTGATTTTGCCAGACCTTTGAAGGTTTTTGAACTTCAAAGGTAATTGAGGCCTCCCATCATTAGTGGAACTTTCTAGACAAGTTCATGGAAATTTAGAGTTGTTTGATGAGCTGATGTAGCTATCTGTTTCCTGGGACCGCAC
This sequence comes from Ursus maritimus, assembly GCF_017311325.1. Classification (NCBI taxonomy): domain Eukaryota; kingdom Metazoa; phylum Chordata; class Mammalia; order Carnivora; family Ursidae; genus Ursus; species Ursus maritimus. Next base: position 26,058,901 of record NW_024424786.1, read on the forward strand.
AGTGGACAAAGTTAAACAAAGTTAAGTCCTCAGTCACATATTCTTTACATTCTTCTGGTATTTGAATGGAGGCACTCAGTAACCAAGACCAAAGAAAAGCGAGTAAACAGGAAAAAGGCAATGATTAAGATAAGGACATCTTGATATGGCAGCCAAGAGGAATGGATAAAAAAAGAAGATTCTGATGATCTGAAACTACTGACTTGTTCAACCAGTTTTTGCCACAAACTAGTCTAGAGAACAGTTATCATTTCAGGTCATTCTCAATCATGAGAAACTTCACACTTCGCAATGGAGGCTGAGTAGGGCCTTGAAGTGTAAATAGGTTGTCTGTCAGTGAGGAGTGAGGGAGCATTTCAGTCAAAGGAAACAAACTGAGTGTATAAAAATATACATTGGGGCCATCTGCAAATAATTGAGTATAGGGTAGTTACCATTGAATGATAGAAAATGACATCCAGCTATGTTCATGACTCAATTCACAAATGATATGCTTTGGTCACAACACATTCATTTCTAGACCTCAAACATAATAAGATACATGGTACACCTACCCTTTGATTGATGCTTTTGTATTTCTTTTTGACCTGTTCTACTGATCAGAAGGTTCTAAATACCCATGGTGTTAATTTTGGATAATTTAATTATGACCCCACACCTGAAAAGAACTGACCATTTAAGAGTCACACATATGTACCATTTGCAGTGTGAAGATTGTAGAATCCTAGGGGGTGATGAAGTGGCTTATAGAGTCTAGTGCAATGGTGCTCAAAGCCTAAATCTTACACCATCAGTATTGGCATTAATTTGGATCCTGTTGGAAATTCAATTCTTGGGTCCCACCCCAGACCTACTAAATCTGGGGATGGAGTCCAATATTTTGTGCTTTAACAAGCCCTCAGGGTGATTCTGATGTGAGTTAAAATTTAAAAACCATCAGCCGAGGGATTAGGAATACAGACTTCCTCAGTGCAAACCATAGCTCTGCTATTGACAGCTTAGTGACGTTAGGTGAAATAATTTTTATATGATTGTTTCCTCATCTATGAAATGAAGATAATATTAATACCTGCCTCAGAGGTTTATTGTCAACATTGCCTGGTCGCAACTAAGCACCATATAAATGCAAGCTCTTACCTCTAGAGGTAGAAATGGCATGATCCTTCAGTCCTGATGCAGCTTCTCCTTTAGATCTTAGAGGTACTATTTTTAGGATTGTTAGGCTATTTTCAATTATAAAATGAGAACAATACATTGTTACTACCTTACTTTAGCATTTGAAATAGATTCTTCAATAAGGAGCTGCTTTCCTATCTTTAATTGAAAGAAAAATATCCCTCACATTCTGATGCTAAAAAAAATACCCATTACACCTGATGTCCTCTTACATAAGCCTCAGGACACGTGTTTCCAGAGTGAATTACATGAGCCACAGGCAGCAACTATTGCTTTTCAAGTAGCTCAATAATCCATCACTCCACCTTCACACTTACTCTTCTGCAATTCACCTGGACGCAAAGAGCTTTCTTTCACTGAAAAATTAGGAATTCAGGCCCCAAGCTAAAATCCTTGTCTTCATCTGTTAAATATTTTGAAGAATCTGACTCTTTAGTATTGATTGACTATCCAAACAGGCAATGAAAATGCTTAATCAATAACAGTCACTCATTTGGTGCCATGTTGTCCTTCTAGAGCGATAGGTGTGTTAACCCCCCTTGACCTTCTCTTAATTAATTCCAGCCTTTATTAATAAGCTCATTTCAAGCCTTCCAAAGCCCTGCAAAATTGTCTCTCTCAAAAAGAAACTTTGCCCTTTGAGCTTTCCCAAAATCAGTGAGAGTGAAGCCAAAGCCACAGGGGACACAGCTGGCATAGGGATGTAGGGACTGGGAGGTGGAAGTTGGGGGAGGGCGGGAGGGTTCCCAGGAGGCCCAGACCTTGAGGTAGATCCATGCAGATGTCCCCACCCCTGCTATCTGGCTCAGGGCAGAATACAGGCATGGCTAATTAGTACTGCTGCTCACTAGCTTTTGCCGAGAAGCAAAAGTCACTGGAATAGGAATAAGCGATCTGAGTTCCCAGGAGCGCCGATAACTCTGTGTGGTGTGCTCACCTAGATGTCCCGAGAACTGACTGCCAATGACGAGAGGAGGTGATTTTTGCCAAGTTGCTTTTGCTGCCTGGATCTGTTTCTTCATCACTCAAATGACAGGATCATCCTGTCAGGTTGGTTTCTTGAGTTCTCCTCTACCTCTGATCTGCTGTAATTACTCTTTTTCTTACAGCCACTTCTTTCACTGCAGAAAGAATTAACAGGGCAAGATATGTGTAGATCTGGGTCCTCTGGACAACCGCCAAATTCCATTCCCTTATGAATTGCTCCTTTAGCATATTACAGATGATGCACACACCTGACCATATTTGCCTTCTCTAGTCAATAAAAATATATTCAGACTTCAAGGGCTAAAAATCCAGCATTCCGTAGATTAATTTCTTGAATTTAGAGTGTTATTTTTAGAAAATAAGACAGAAGATTAAAATAAAGAATGGTATAACTTATAATTGTACATGCCTCCTAAAACAGACACTAGTTATATTGCGTAAAATTTGCTTTGTCTATTTTTCTAGTGTAAAAAGCCATATATTATGAATAAAGTTAAAGTATGTTTTGCTTTATCTATAGTTCCATCCCATTCCAGGCAACTTCTCTTTCATCCCTGGGTAACTATGTTTATAAATTTGATGGGTATTGTTCTAGTCTGTTGAAAAATATAGATGGATATATCTACGGACTGATAGAAAGATGGATAGAGTCATGAATGAATAAAGATTCCTGATACATAGACAGGTAAATAGATAGGCAACACCCACTTATATGAGTTCATTTATAGTATTATACATGGTTTTAAATTTGCAAATATGCGTATTTTATGTATTATTCTTCAAATTGCTATTTCTCTCAAAACTTGTTTTTGAGATGACATATGTTGTAAACCTTAATTCATTCCTTTTAGCTGATGTCAAGTATTGTGCAAAGTATCACATTTCATTTTTTCATTCTTTCAGTATTAGATTTTGGTCAGTTTTAGTGTCTTGCTATTATTAACAATGTTGCCATAAATATTCTTCGACAGATCTTCTATTATACATGTTAGAGAATTTCTGTGGGATATAAACTGTGAAATACAACTGCTACTCAAAGAGTTTGCACATTATCAATTTTACTAAGCATTGTCAAATCGCTTTCCAAAGTGTTAACTCACTTTGTGATTCCATTTTCCCACGTCTTTGCCAACACTTGCTACCCTTAAACTTTATTTTTACTTCTCTGATGGGTGTGAAATGGTATGTCATATTTGTGTATTTCATTTTTGTTTGTGTCATGTTTGCAATTCCTAGATCGGCGAGGTTGATAAAATTTTCATATATTTAATGGCGATTCAGGGTTCCTCTTGTTTTTTCATTCAAGTTATTTTATTTCATTAATCCTTGTTTTTTCATTCAAGTTATTTTATTTTATTTAATGATTTTTATGGAATATTTCTATATCTGGTAATTCACTTGTTATGTATGTTACAAAGTCATTTAGCGTCAACAATTTAATCATTTAGATTAAAATCAATCTCTACAGAAACATAAAGGAACTGTTACTTTGCTCTTGATTGCTAGTTTCTTCAAAGGATCACATTATGATATTCAGACACACACTATTTTCCTTTCCTAAACTGGTCTCCTGCCTCTTCATGTCCACAATGTCCTAGACATTGCCAAGATTTGGATTGCTGGGAGTCCCAGAATCTAAAATGTACCATTAGGCCTTTAAACAGTCTCATTTCTTCCTTGATTCCACGAAGTGTTATGTTCAGTATTGACTGATTATAAACATATTTGCCAGCACTTCGATGGGTTCCCATTCCAGCAAAAATTAGAGAAGGGAGATTTTATGTAGATAGCCACTACCTCTAATTTAGTCCTTCTAATGTGGTTGGATGGGTAGGATCACAGTCTTGACATAAAGTGAAGTGAAGGAAGAGGGCCATACAGAGGGAAACTAACTTATTAAACTAATACAATAATATTAGAATTTTGTTATTATTCATTAATGTCATGCTTATAAAAACTCTTTAGTGGAGGCATTATCATCCCTACGTTACAATATACTGCATTTCCGAGAAACAGTCTCTGTGACCATGGTCACAGCAGAGCCAGATTTTGATTCCATTCCATAAGACTCACTAACATGCTCTTGCCATTATACCTGCTTCAGACTGAACTGGAAGTTTGAAATCTGAACTGTGTAGCACAGTAGAAATAGTAAAAGTAGGCATTGTCAACATAAATGTGAGGTTTAGTGCTTTATGACTTTAAAAAAAGTTTTTTTTAACCTTTACAATATATTTTACTTAATCTGAATTCATAATCACAGCAAATATGATATATAGGTGAACATATATCCAAGTTTGTCTGAAATATATGCCTATTGTTTCGAGTCCTATTCGGTTCAACATTTGTCTTAGGTTTTTCATTTTTCAGTAATGCAATATTAATAATAGTTGCATTAAAATTTTACTTTCAGCACCTGCCATGATCTTGTACAATAACAGATGAAACTCATGTGCACTGAACACAATTCTAACTTTAACACATGGCTATCAGATTACCAGTCTTTTTTCACTCTTTTACCAGATAATATAACATCTCTCTTTCAAGAGCAGAATGCATATCTTCTGCTAAAATAAAATAATTATGATAGGACATCTGGGAAAGTGTTACATTTTTCAGGTCTAGAGTGAGAGTGGGAGAAGTGTTTGATCAGCTGCCCCCTGCTGGCCACTTGGAACACCAGCCATTTATGACAGGATGTGCGCAGTGACCTTTGATGGAACCCATGAGATCTTCAGTTAGTGGAGTCAGTATGAAATTACAGGTTGATGTGTATTTGAGAAAATGTACAAGAAACAGTTACTGTATTGTCTTATAAACAGCTGTGGAATAGTCTTAACATTCCTGCTAAGTGGTTTTGATATTTATTGAATGTCGTAAATCTATAGATACTTACCTAATTTGTTGTTTGGTGGTATCCTATTTTATTTCATTATTGTAATAAACCCTTTTGGCAGCAATAAGGTAAGCAATTAAAAAATTACTTCCAAGATTTCTATTTCTCAAAAATTTGGTAAATGTTTAACTTGAATAAAATATTGGTTTGATATTACTTACCATCTACTATCAGGAAAGGGAAGCTAGAGAAGATGAATCTGCAGAAGACACATCAGTATTTATTTTAAAAATGTTATGCGTTTAAAGGGAACCACAAATGACAGATATGCTCAGCTTCAGAAAGGACATTAGTGTAATGTACCATAAAATATGACTTTTCATTTAGATCTACCGACTTTTCCTAAGTGAATCCAAGTTTTCTTAAGCAGATGGGAAAGGTGAAGGAAGAGATGACAGTGTTGATCCCATTAGCAGAACTTTACAGTTAAATGATGCAAGTAGCATATCAATGTCGTCAGTAGAAAACCTGTTAATTCCAGTAACGGATCTAATTTTATCATACAATTCACAGGATTAAAGGAGAGTTGTACAAATTCATTTCCTTGAAATATATAATGGTAGTGTGAATTCTATTAGAATACTCAACATTGGAGCTAAACTATTTAGTTTCGGCAATGGTAAAAAATATGAAAAACTAATTTATTAGAATACAGTATTGTGGTAAAAACAATGGTCTTACTGGAAAAACAAAACAAAACACAAAACTATTGACCAGAAACATACTTGGAATTTCTTGTGGCACACAAATTAATGATCGTGTTGAAATATAGTCAAAATTTATGACTACCTGATGTACAGACATAAAAAAAAATTAATTTGTGTATGTATATAATTAAGCTTGTGTTGCATTAAAAAGCATTTCAGTATGAGTTTGTGCTTTCTCCTTTTTGCCCATCATCAGCTGGGTTTTAGCAATGTTTTAAAATTTCAAGAATTACTTTGAAAATTCAACTTAAGTGTTGAATGGTTGAGTGGTACTGGACTTGTCTTGAAAACAATATCTTTAAATTTTGGTTGCATTCTGTTAAAAATCAATTGAAAATCTTTAACCAAATTATTCAAGAAATGGAAAAAATAGAAACTTTCAGCTTCCTAAGATTCAATGAATTGCAACTATTCACAATAAAACTTGCAAACTGGGAAACATTGAAATTACTCTCACAAAAGTAACTGGGCATTTGAGCAAATTAATTGTGAGAGGTCAAATAGAATGCAGGATTTAATATTAAAATTCTATTGTTAATTTTATAATATTTCAACTTTAGAAGGCATATATTCAGGGAATTCTTACTTTTAATTGTAATCATTTATTTTCTGTTTCTGACAAGGAATGGAATTGAGAATACCCATAACTTCTATCATCTAAATCTAGTGAAACAAAAAAATTAAAAGAAACCTAGTGAAATATTCAAAACAATCCCTGAGTCACATTTTTGATACGAATTGTCATATAAAAACATTTGTTGAAGCCAGTGTTCTGAATATATGCAAAGGGACAACAGAAGCAGAGTAGAAAGGAGATATAAAATGTTTTGGAATCATGTTTGTGACTCACTATATCAAGCTTCTTTAAAGTGCTTACTCCTATTTCAGATAGGTGAGACTCTCCATTTCCTTTTTTTTTTTTTTTTTAAGATTTTATTTATTTATTTGACAGAGAGAGTGCAGGAGCAGCAGAGAAGAGTCAGAGTGAGAGGGAGACCAGATTCCCCACTGAGCAGGGAGCTCAACACAGGGCTCCATCCCAGATCACGAGTATTAAATATCTCATGTAATTTATTGAATCCTATAGTGAAAGTGAAAAACGGAATGGTAGGCTGGGCACAGAATGGTTGTGAGTGGATCAGTTGTTGACCCTCATGATGGTGTGGCTGACCGGGAGCTGTGGCCTTTGTCCTGCCCAGTATCATAAGGGGGCACCCTACTGCATATCATCAGCACATGAAAAGATCAAAATTCAAAATTTTGGTTTTTACTGGATGCATATCGCTTTCACACCATCATAAAGTTGATAAATTGGAAGTTGAACCATCATAAGTCAGGGGACGTCTCAACTTTTACTAGTTGCCTAAACTATAACCATTAGAATTGATTTCTGTTTCACTCCTCAATCACCAAATCCTCAGAATCTGCCCCTTAGGTGTCTCCCAATTCCCTAATCTCCAGATAATCCTAACCACTACCTTCCCGGTTTCAGTTTCTGTCATGTTCTGATTCACTTTAACAAACATTTTACCAATACATTGTCCACACATCTTTAGAATTCTCTGAAGCAAATTTGAAATGTTATAGGTTTGCTTAAAAAACAACAACAAAACAAAACAACAACAAAACCTCTTTAGTTTCCCACATGCTTCAGGATGAAATCTAACATTCTTGATATGTTTATGAAGACCCTTACATTCTTAGTCCCTGCATGTTTTTCAAGGAAAAGTTTTCAATATGCTCCTCCCCTTCCAACATGCCCCCATCCTCCAAGCATAGTCTCTATCCCAGTGCCACAGATTACTTTTCATTATCAACCAAATTCATTGTTTGAAATATAAATGCTTTTATGCGTCTTCACCCCTTTCTGGAAATCTATTTTTCGAACTCGTTCATTTGAATACTTTAAAGGCACAGTGCAATATTATTGGCTTGGTAAAGTTGCTTTTTGTTTGTTTAATTTGGATAGCAGGGAGATCATTAGGAGAAGGAAGGGAAAAATGAAGGGGGGTTACAGAGGGGGAGATGAACCATGAGAGACTATGGACTCTGGGAAATAAACTGAGGGTTTCAGAGGAGAGGGCAGTGGGGGATGGGCTAGCCCGGTGATGGGTATTAAGGAGGGCATGTATTGCATGGAGCACTGGGTGTTATATGCAAGCAATGAATCATGGAACACTACATCAAAAACTAATGGTGTACTGTATGGTGACTAACATATCATAATAAAAAAACAATAATAATTTAGATAAACTCTCAATCTGAATTTCTATAGTATTTTGTACATATCATTAGAGCATCACTCAACACTGATTTAATATTTTGTTTACTCCAATGAAAGTCAGTTTACTCCAATGAAAGATATGATCCTTAAGTGTCCATGGTTTAACTTACCAATGTATCCCCACTATCTGATCAAACAGATGCAGAGGAGATCCTTATTGGCTACTTGAGGAAAGGGAGTTTAAATAATTGAACATCCTTTGGGTAAATTATTTATATTTTATTAAAATTCTCTTCTTTTGAAATACTTATGTTGTTTTTCCCCTTACATAATCTTGTCTGTTTTGTCTCTGTAAACTGCAAATTGTCCTCAAAACATAATGTTTCTCAAAACCATATAACCTACAGAATAACCATTTCCATATTTTACAAATACTCATGCATACTTTGCTATAGTGGAATTAGCCTGGGACCAAGCACCATACTGAAAGCATCTATTAATATAGATAACTCAATTTTACAAAATGGACTATGGTGTATTTACTAACGTACTACAGAGTGACATCAAGGTAATTAAAATGAAATCTTTTAAAATAAATTAAGTGCAGCCAGGGCTGCACTATTCTTGCTTCTATATAATTTCTTCTCATTTATTAGTCAACCAGAAAATATGGCAATCATCCATGGCTGCTGTAACAAATTACTACAAACTTAGTAGCTTAAAGCAACACAGATAATGATTATCTTACAGTTCTGGAGGTCAGAAATCCAAAATGGGTCTCAGGTTTACATTAAAGTATCAGTAGAGCTGTGTTCCTCCTGGAGGGTCTAGGGGGGTAATCCATTTCCATGCCTTTTCCAGCTTCTAGAAATCACCCACATTCCTTGACTCATTGCCTCCTTCCTCTGTCTTCAAAGCCAGCAACGTCTGGCTGCGTTCTCACACTGCATTGCTCTGGTTCTCTTTTCTGCCTCCCTCTTCCACTTTTAAGGACTCGTGATTACAATGGGCCCATCCATATAATGCAAAATAATAATAATAATAAATAACATAATAAATCTATTTTAAGGTCAGCTGATTAGCAACCTTAATTCCATGTGCAAACTTAATTCTCTTGGCCAGCTAGCCTAACTATTGCAGGTTCTAGATATTAGGATGTGAACATCATTCAGGCGACCATTCTTCTTCCTACTACAACGGAAATATGCAGGAGCAACATGGTTTTGGCCAATCTGAAATCAGGATAAATCTTCCATAAGAATCTTCACAGAAGAACTGAATTCTACAGCTGAATTGGGCATGGAATAATTGACCAGATTGCATGTATCAAGACTAGACTTACATGATGGAAAGTTTAAAGCTCTTTTTCCTCCCTGCCTTCCTTTCTCTCTCTTTTTTTAAAAATATCTACTTCCCAAAATGTTTTATAAATGTCTATGATATACTAGCCCCTGGCAGTGCTGGAGATAAAATAACAAGACAACAAAATTCCCAAGATTGAAGAACTCACAGTGTAATGTACAAATTGACAATCAATTAATTACAATAAAGCGTGACAAGCGAACTGTCAGAAGTACACAAACAAGGGGTGCCTGGGTGGCACAGCGGTTAAGCATCTGCCTTCGGCTCAGGGCGTGATCCCGGCGTTATGGGATCGAGCCCCACATCAGGCTCCTCCACTATGAGACTGCTTCTTCCTCTCCCACTCCCCTGCTTGTGTTCCCTCTCTCGCTGGCTGTCTCTATCTCTGTCGAATAAATAAAAATAAAATCTTTAAAAAAAAAAAGAAAAAGTTCGTAAATAATGTTGAGGCAGAGGTTTTTTTGAAGCTTATCTTATGGAGTATCTGTCTTAGAAATTACTCCATATAAAGAATTTCAAGTCATATATATTAAGAAATGTTCTACTGTAACCTTCTCCACCCCCTACCCAAATTCTTGACCCGTCACTTTAGAGGTTTACAGTGCACATCAGCTTATTACAAACTCTAAGAATCCCTACAATGAGAACATTTGTTTGCTAGCTTAATCCTTCACAAGCTTATTTGTCTAAAGAAAATTCTTTTTTTTTTTTTGTCCATTTTCCATAGAGGGCCTACTTGCTTCCCAACAAATCTGTAAAACATATTACCAGAAACACTCTTTTCTCTAGACAAGAAAATTATCAAGTTTACCTGAGGTCATTCAGACATTGTGACAATCTACTAGAAAATGGAAATAATTAAGCTGGACTTATGCTGCAGTAGGTGGTATCCAAAGAAGAGCCATATAACTCCCCATCCCACCATACTGCCTCTTAAATGTTCATGTCACTCCTCACATACTCCTCAAATGAAGAAGAGAGTTTATTTCCCCCACCTGTGAATCTGAGTTGGTCTTGTGTGTCTTTGAGCAAGAGAATGGAGCAGTGTTGACGGAAGCCTTCAGAGGACATGCAGCTTTCACTTCTTCCCCCTGGAAACTGGCCACCATGCCATATGGACAGAGAAGCCCATACCATATGGAGGGGAAGTAAGATCCCTTTGTGAATGGCTCCAACTGAATACTCAGTTGACAGTGAGAATTGATTGATGCATCAGATATATGACTCAAGTGGACCTTCCTGCGAGCCCCCAGCTCTTTGAATTGCGGGACTGACACTATGTTAAGCAGAGATACGTTATGTCTGCCAAGTGTGATGGTGAATTAAACCAAAGGGAAGAATTAGGCTAAAAAATGGAAATGGATAGAATCCTACAGAATCCTAGATTCAACTCTGTTCTCTCTAGTTAGATGATAAGTGATTTTTTTTTCCCCTTTAAACTGGTTTGAGTTGAGTTTCTGTCACAACTACTTATAAGTTTTTATATGTGCACATAATATGATTGGCTGGATTTTTTCTAGATAGCTCTGGCTTTAGTATGGAGGAAAAGGCAGAACAAGGGCAGAAGCTGCATGCAAGAGATAATGAGAACTGTCCTATCCATGATGCAGAAGTGAGGAGTTCATTTTTTAATCTTTCCTTCACAGTGAAGAGCTAAAGACAGCAAAAGAGAGAATAAGAACTCATTTGAATTGTTAAGTATATAATAATTCACATTTTAATCATTTTATTCACTCAACAAATACTGATCTCTAACTGTTTGACTATGGATTCTCAACCCTTCTGCTTATTAAAGTATATTTCTGGGTTAAGCCTATTAGTATTTTTTTAAAGATCACTAGGGAAATTTTTTTTGCAGCTAAAAATGCACCTTGATAAGCCTAAAAATTATATAATAACTTCTAAGTTCATTAAAACACTGATTCTTTAGCTCCATCACCTAGACATTCTTATTCTATAAGATGGGAGCAAGGTACAGACTCAGTATTTTCCCAAACACAATATAATAACTTCTAGCTACCAGCACTTCCCAGTCCCTGCATCATTCTTAAGCACAGATATTGGTAAATCATCAATTTCAGATCAGTCATCTCACGAGATCTTATCCTCATTCTGAGGATGAACCAACAAGGCAGTGGAATGGCTCATGGGAATTTTTATGCCCATTAACCTGCTTTCTTTTAAATTAGTCTACTTTAAGCACAGGCATAGAGGCACCCCTTCCCAGACCCTTAACAATTCAGATACCAACCAGAATAGAAGCCCTTCTTTCAGTGAATTAACTGGGTCCCAGCAGCTTATTTTGTTTGTGCCAAGAACTCCCACACTGAGAGAGTGCCTAGTTTGAAAAGAAAAAAAAAAATTCACAGCAAGATGAACAGTGTGACTGAAGCAGAATCAAAGAACAAGAAAAATCAAGAAATTAGATCAAAGATTCAGAGGAGGGCCAGATTGTGTAGTGCCTCACAGGTGATAAAAACTTTATCTTTACTCTGAAAGCCATGAGACACCGTTGAAGGACTTTCTTTACAAACATAACTTCATCTTATTTTTAATAGGATCATTCCAGCTGTTCTGTTTAGAAGACTAAATAAGGCAAAGAATCAAATACAGAGACCAGTTAGAAGGCAATAACAAAAATTTGAACAAGAAGATGATGGTGGGTTTGTCTAAAGTGATAACAAGAGGCATGATTTGAATTGGTTAGATTCTGGAAATGTTTTAAAAGTAATGTCAGCTGACTGTGCTAATTGACTGAAGGTGTGGCATGACAGTATAAGAGACAAGAGTTTTGTATGTCCTCAAAGTATGAGGACCATGTAACTGAGGGGATGATTCTATAGTTAATAGGGAAGACTGTAAGAAGAGAAGGTAGTTGTTGTTTTTTTTTTAATTTTATTTAATTTAAATTCAATTAATTAACATATAGTGTATTATTAGTTTCAGAGGTAGAGTTCAGTGATTCATTAGTTGCATATAATACCCAATGCTCATTACTTCAAGTGCCCTCCCTAATGTTCATCATTCAGTTACCCCATCCCGCAACAACTTCCCCTCCCCTCCAGCAACCCTCAGTTTGTTTCCTATGATTAAGAGTCTCTTACAATTTCATCTTGTTTTATTTTTTCCTCCCTTCCCCTATGTTCCTCTGTTTTGTTTCTTAAATTCCACAGATGAGTGAGATCATATGATAATTGTCTTTCTCTGATTGACTTATTTCACTTAGCATAATACCCTCTAGTTCTATCCATGTCTTTGCAAATGGCAAGATTTCATTTTTTTGATGGCTGGGTAGTATTTCAGTGTGTGTGTGTGTGTGTGTGTGTGTGTGTGTGTGTGTGTGTGTATAACCACATTTTCTTTATCCATTCATCTGTCAATGGACATCTAGGCTCTTTCCATAGTTGGCTATTGTGGACATTGCTGCTATAAACATCGGGTGCAGGTGCCCCTTCGGATCACTACATTTGTATCTTTGGGGTAAATACCTAGTAGTGCAATCGCTGGGTCATAGGGGAGCTAGAAGAGAAGGTTTTGAGTTGAGAGATCAGAAGCTCAGTTTTCAGTTTGAGATTTCTATTAGAAATACAAGTAAATATATTGAATTTTGAGTCAGATATATGTCCAAGAGTTCAGGGGTCACTTTTGGGCTTGGAGTATAAAACTTGTAGTGATAAGCATAGTATTTAGGGGATGGGTTTGGATGAAATCACCAGGGAATAGATGGTCACCAATTCCATAGATGGAATTCAGGAGAGGTTTAAAGACCAAGTCTATGGGCAGTCCCACATTAGCTCAGAGAGAGGAAGAGGAACCAGCAAACAAGACTGAGAAGATTGCCTCCAATAAAACAAGAAACTACTCAAGTGTAGTGCTCTGAAAATCAAGTGAAGAAGCTGTCATGGAGGAAAGAATGGGCACCATAACCTAATTGCTGGTGACATGTCAAGTACAGATGATGAGTGAGTTTTGTCCATGTGTTTAGGAATATATTTGTCAGTGGTTGCCTTAATGAGAGCCACTTTAGAAGAGTGCTCAGGGCTACAGCCTGGCTGAAGTGGATTCAATAAAGAATGACAAGAGAAAAGCTACAGACAATGGGTAGAAAACTCTTCTGAGGAATTTTTCTGTAAAAGTAGGAAAATGGGCATGTTATTAGAAGATAATTTAAGGTCAAGAGAGGTGTATTAGTTTTTTTAATTGAGAAAATACACTTTTTCATGTGAACTTAGAAAATGAGAAAGAGAAAAAAAATGGATGGTAGGAGAAGAAAGAGTGAATAGCTTAAAGGATATTGACCCCCTGAGAGCTAAGAAACAAATGAAGTGAATTATACTGTGCTGGTTAAACTTATGTGTCAATTTTCCTGGGCTATGAGATGCCCAGATAGCTGGTAAAACACGATTTCTGGGTGTCTGTGAGGGTGTCTCCAGAAGAGATTAGAATTTGAATGAGTAGACTGAGAGAGAAGATCACCCTCACCAGGGTGGTGGGCATCCTTCAATCCACTGAGGGCCTGAATAGAACAAAACAGTGAGGAAGGGTAAACATCCATCTTCTTCTACCCTCAGAGACATAGGTGCACCTAGTTTTCAGGCCTCTGGGTTTGGACTGGAACTACATCACTGGCTTTCCTTGGCCTCCAGTTTATAGACAGCAAATCATGGGACTCCTCAGCCTCCATAATTGTGTGCGCCAGTCCCTCAGAGTAAAGCTCTTTCTATACATCTCTCTGCATCCTATTGTTCTGTGTCTCTGTAGAACCCTGATTAATGCAGTATAAAGCTGAATAATGGAGATTTGTACAAGTTAGGAAGGCCAATGAAAGCTTTCCTGCGGATACTTCTTGAGGTTAAATGCTTGGAATTAGAGGGAAGGAGGTTAGGAGGGAAGGGCTGTCCAGACATAAGGAGCAACCTGTGCAGCCTTGTAGTGAGAGTAAATATTGCTGCATGTGGCCTACAACAGCCAGTGTGGCTGAAACGTAAAGAGGAAACCCAATTATAAATATGGGCTAGAGATGTTTCAGACTTTTTAAGGAAATTTAATTTTTTTTTTAAAGCACTAGAAAATCTTTGAAGACTTTCAGGGGCCATGGAAAACAGAGATTGAAATTATCGGATTTATGTTTTTATAAGAAAACCTGGTGGAATTAGAAAGTGGATTAAAGGAACACCAATAATTATGGATCATGAATTTTTTAGACCAGGTTTCTCCACTTGATCATACTCCATTTTGAATTGTTCCTTACCCCATGTTCTTAAATCTTGCCTTCTCAAGTAGATTTTCATCTATCCCAGGGTAGGCCATTTACATTTTATTTCTTTCTTCTTCATACAGCCACCAGTGAAGTCTTCAAAAAATGCTCAGATTCAATCTTAGCACACTGGTGCTTAAAATAAAGTTCATGACATTTAGGAGATGAACAAGGCCTTTTACGATCTAATCTGATATTAAGTTTACAGTTTTATCTTTTACCTTCCCATCTCTGTACATTGCATTACCATTAATTAAACTTATCATTCCTGAGGTACGCCATGATCTTTCACATTTTTGTATATTTTACTATTTGTTCTTTCTTATTTTTGTTATCTGAGAGCCCACCATTATGACTAGCACATCATAGGGTTTTAACAAATATTGTTTTAAATACTTTGAGTTTGTTGTTTTCTTTTTTTAAATAATTCCTCATTCAACAGTGGGCACAGAATATTTTAGTGATGACAACAGAAGAAAGTTAGAGACCACAGAAACATAAGGAAAACCTGTGAAAGTCTCTGCAAAGTTGTGGCAAACTGAAAGAAGATATAGTTTTCTCAGAGTAAAAAATACCATGTCTTCTAAATGATTGGCAAATTACACACATAAAATAGTATGGATTTTGTGCTCTTATTTAACACTCAGATAATATTTGTGAAAATACATATTCGCTCAGCTGATAAAGGATATAGTTGCACTCACTATATGATAAAATGGCAAGAGGGAATGTTAATATTAGCATTCAAGATATCTCCCCAGACCCAGCAATTTCCCAAGGAGACCCAATTAGGCTCTGACCTTGATGACCGCAACCTGCACAAAGTGGATTTTACTCGGTCTGGGAAACTCACTACGGATATTCTTTATAATCATGATTTTATAGGTGTTTATTGCTTGATGTCACAAGGAAAATCTGCCAGCCAATGTCTAGGGCCATCTGTTCCTTCTTCATTCCTCAGCTACAAAAAAAAAGAAAGAAAAAAATTGTCATAATACTTAGATAAATTCATGAATAGAAAGTTCATAGAAGGGGGCGCCTGGGTGGCACAGCGGTTAAGCGTCTGCCTTCGGCTCAGGGAGTGATCCCGGCGTTCTGGGATCGAGCCCCACATCAGGCTCCTCCGCTGTGAGCCTGCTTCTTCCTCTCCCACTCCCCCTGCTTGTGTTCCCTCTCTCGCTGGCTGTCTCTATCTCTGTTGAATAAATAAATAAATAAATCTTTAAAAAAAAAAAAAAAAGAAAGTTCATAGAAGGTTCACCTTTTGAGTATTTCCATTGAATGAAACATTAATGAATATTAGCTGAATAAATAATGTATAATCAGATGTCTATTTTCTATAGCATGATTCAGAGATAGTCCATTGATGATCCATTTCCCAAACAGACCATATGTACCTACTAGATTTAAGGCTCTGGGACAAACTGAGATAAATGAGGTACTTTAGGTACTAATGGGATGAGCTCTAAGTGCTTTTTTGTTTTGTTTTGGGGTTTTTTTTGGTATTTTCAGGAAGCAGTGACTCCAAATATACCCCTCAAAAAATAAAGTTCAAAGTTAAGCCATATTGATAGAGTATTATCTTTGATATGATGCAATGAAAATGGCCCTCTAGCTCTGTGGTCTTCCTTCTAAAAACACATAAACCCAGTTTAATGAGATAAAATATCAGACAAATCCCAATTCGGACAGTTTATAAAATACCTGACCAGTACAAGGGAAGTCTGAGAAACTATCACAGCTTTAAAAAGGGCCTAAGAAGATATGACAATTAAATATACTGAATGGTATGCTGGAACAGAAAAATAATTTTTTGGAAAAGACTAAGGAAATCTGAATAAAGTATGACTTCAGTTAATGACGATGTCTCAATATTAGTTCATTGACTGTAACAAATGCACTATATAAGATGATAATAAGAAGGGAAACTGAATACAGCTTATGGAAACTTTGTGTTATCTTTGCAATTTTTCTCTAAATCTAGAACTGTTCTAAAATTAAAGGTTACTTAAAATCAAACGGGATACCTAAATTCGAATTTCAGATAAACAACAAATGTTTTTAGTCTGAGTACGGCCCATGCAACATTTAGAGCACACTTAGATGAAAACAAATTTGCTTTTTATCTAAATTTCAAATTTAACTGGGTGGCCTGTATTTTATCTGGCAATCCTATATCTGGAGTAGATGCTTCTCAAAATAATGTCTGCCTTCCTCAAGTTCCTCTTTCAAGATCTCTCATTGCCTCTAGAACCAAAACTGGAGTCAGTCTTAATACAACCTAAGCCAGGAAATGTGAACTTTGCTCCAGGTAGAAACTGCCCACTACTAAAGGACTTATAGGACCTGACTGATGTCTACCAGAATGAACCAAGGTCAAGTATTGGGGGTGTTGTGGGGAGGGTTGGATCATGGATAGCGGAGCATTTGTTGAAACAATTTAAATCAATTCGGATTTAGTATTTAGTGTTATGTCAAGAACAACTAGAGCTGTTTTTAATGTTTCCTAGAATAGTTCTTTTAAAGTTGAATATGACAATGTTTTATAGTCAGTAAGGTGGAAGTACCAACACTTTAGTAAGGAAGTATGGAAGAGGGCCAGAAGTTCGAGAAGGTGAGGCTGTTAGAAATGATTTTTTTTTTTTAAATAAGACTTGAGAGCTTACCAATTGAACATGTTCCCCAGGGGATGCCTGGTGCATCCAAAGTACTCAGGGATTTTGTTAAAATGCAAATTCTGATTCTATATATCTGAGCTGGGGCATGAGATTGTGCTGCGGGTATGAGAACCACACTTGTAGTATCAAGGATCTAACAGACACTCCCTTTATTAAGTCTTCAACAAATATTGTGGTGCATGGGGCACCAGCATGTTTGGGAAGCTGAAAGCTGGCATTCATAGTAAGAGATGCTGGCATGTAACCGCTGTCACTAATATAATGGAGACGATCTGATCCCAGGATGACAGACGAGCTGACAACACTTAATGGACAACAAACAACAGTGAAAATAAGGTTACCTCGACCTGTGGGAAATGAGGATGATAGCGAAAAGATAAGGATGTTCCTATGAACAAGGTAGGTTGGCACTCAACTATGGCGTTGCTGGATTTGTATAATCACAGAACAGAAAAAAAGAAGGAAAGAAGGAAAGAGAGAGGGTGGAGGAGAGAGGAAGGAGGGAAAGAAGGGAAAAGAGGAATGAAAGAACAAAGGAAGCAAGCAAGCAAGCCAAGAAAAAATGTTTAAGCATGTATAAAGATACACATGTGAATATATATATGTATGACCACAAAAATGAAATTCTGTACTTCTCTTCTTTGCTCCCAATTTATCTTCCTTCAATAGAAAGTTATATTGGCATCACTCTTGAATGTGGCACTAATGTATTTCTAAACAACTTCTAAAGAACTTACAGGTTGAAATGTTTCTTTTTTTATGTGGGTATTTATTTCTACCCGTTCTTGGACTTCCTCCTTCTTTCTCTGTCTTGTCTTGCTTATGCTAAATACTCAAATACAAAATAGTTTTAAGTTTTCTGAGTTTTCCTAATTTCTACAGATAATTTCTAGCAATGAGTTTAAATCATTCATGAAATAATATGTGATTTTTAAAAAATAAAGTGGATTCCTGACATATGTGAGCTGCTTTTTTTGGTCACTCCCCACTCTCCTTTTATAGAAATATAACATACATAATAGAAAGGATAGCTATCCTGAGTATGCAGCACAGTGGATTTTCACAAACGGAACACATTCATGTAATCAGAACCTGAATCAAGAAACAGAGAATCAACTGCATCCCAAGAGTCACCCTCAGGCCCCCTCTCTGTCACTAACCACACAAGAGTAACTGCTATCCTGCTTCAACACCATAGAATAACGTTCCCATTTTTAAATTTCACGTGAATGGAATTATCTGGTATGTACTATTTTTGTGTCTGACTTCTTTTGCCCAAGATGGCGTTTATGAGATTCATCCATGTTGCTTTATGGGGTTGCGGTTCATTTATTGTCATTACTCTGTAATGTTTCATGGTATTCATCCTTTCTGTGATTGATGGTTTGTTTCCATTACCAATCTATTACAAATAACGCTGCTTTGAACATACTTGTATAATACTTTTTGTGAACGTAAGCATGTAGTTCCGTTGAGTGGACACTAGGGAATGGAGTTGCTGGGTCCTCCGTTATGAGCCAGTTTCGTTTTAGTATATACTGACCAAGTGTTTTTTAAAGTGGCTATCTCAATGTGTACTCTCACCAGAAAAGTATGAACATCCCATTTGTTTCACATCCTCACTTAAGACTTGTAATTATAAAACTTTTTTATTCGTTTCATTCTGGTGGTTTTAATTTGCATTTCCATGATGGCATATAACATAAAGCACATTTTCCTAAGTTTATTGGCCATTTGGATTTTTAAAAATGAAATGTCTATTCAAACTTTTTTGCACTGTTGGTGAGAATGCAAAATGGTGCAGCTGCTATGGAAAACAGTGTGAATGTTCCTCAAAAAATTAAAAATAGAACTACCACATGGCCTAGCAATCCCACTTCTGGGTATTTACCAAAAATAATTGAAATTAAATATTAGCACTCCCGTATTCATTGCAGCACTATTAACAATGGCCCAAACATGGAAACAACCTTAACGTCCATCTACAGATACAATGGTATACCACTCAGCCTTTAAAATTCTGTAAAATTTGAAAAAATGAATGAATCTTAAGGACACGGTGTTAAGTGAAATAAGCCAGTCACAGAAAGATAAATGCTGCTCTATTTCACCTTCATGAAGTATCTAAGATAGTCAAATTCAGAAAGTCAGAGTGGAATGGTGGTTGCCACGGCTAAGGGAAAGGATAGTGGGGAGTTCCTAACCAGTGAGCATTGTTTCAGTTAAGCAAGATGAGTAAACTCCTCTTGCACCTATACCAACAATGTTGTGTTGTGTGCCTAAAAATTTGTTAAGAGGGTGGATCTTTCTATTGATTTCTCTTTTTCTTATTTATTTATAATGTTCTTTATACATATCACAATATTATTCTTTTGATAGACATGTGTATTAGAAATATTTTCTCCCATATGAATTTGCTTTTCACACCCTTACTCATATCCTCAAATTAATCTCAATTTTAATGTTTATACCAAATTCTATATCAAGTTTTCTCTTACAATAAATAATTTCTGTTCTTGTTTCTGAAATCTTTGGTTACCTTAAGGCAATACAGATACTTTCAACCTTTTTTTCTCAGAGTTGTATTGTTTTTCTTATAAATTTACATCTTCAAATCATCTAGAATTGATTCTCATATACACTAAGAAACAGGATAAGATTTATTATTTTTCTCTCTGAATATCTAGTCAATCCTACATTGTTTATCAAAAAGACCACCCTTTTCCCACTAAATTATAGTGTTTCCTCTGTAAGAATTAAGTAACCATGCATGTGGAGGTCTATTTCTGGATTTTCTCTATACTTCAACTGGTCAATGCATCTACCTTTATGCCAGTTCCACATCATTTTAATTTCTATAGTGTTATGTTATGTATATGTTATGTATAACAGGCCTCAATATGACAGTCATCTAACCTGTTTGTCATTCTTCAATAGTGTCATAGTTATTCTGTGTTCTTTTCATTTCTGTGGAAGTTTTAGATTTAGTTTCTTAATTTTTACAAAATGCACTTGCACATACATGCAGGTGCACACATACACATAAAACCCTACTGGTCATTTTATTCGAAATGTACTTAACCTACAGACCAGCTGGAGAAAAATTATATCTATAAAATATTGAATCCTCTAATCCATGTATATGGAATATCTTTCCATTTTTAACTTCACTGCGGTATAATGTCATACAATAACCTGCTTCCATTTGAAGTGTACAACTTGCTAAATTTGACAGATATATGTACCCATGAAGCCACCGCCACAATCAAGATGTATAAAATCACTGTGTCCTTCTAAACATCCTCACATCTCCTTGCCATC
>NW_024424786.1:26079517-26092427 GCF_017311325.1 Ursus maritimus
ATTCCTGCTTCTGCTCCCAGCCTTAGGCAGTAACTGATTTGTTTCTCATCACTAGAAATTATTGTGAATTTATCACAATTTTAAATAAATGGAATCATACCATATGTATTCCTTTGCACGCAACTACTCTCACTCAGGGTAGTGATTCTGAGATTCATCCATGTTATAGGTATCAATAGTTACTTCCCTTATACTGATGTGCATTACTCCATTGTATGGATATAACTGAATTTACTTATGCATTCACCTGTTAATAAGAACCTGGTTGTTTCCAATTGGAGGATACCATGGACAAGTTGTTATAAATATTCATGCACAACTCTTTGAATGAACATACGTTCATTTCTTTTAAGTAAATACTTAGAAGTAGAATCTCTGGGCTCCTTTTTCAAGAAATCACCAAGAAGTTTTCCTAAGTGGTTATACTGCTTTACATTCCATTAGAGTGCAAGAGTTCTGTCTTGGTTCAGAAGCCCTCTAATACCTTTAAATAAACACTTTATATATTTGACCTGGCTCTCATGTTATTTATTGGTTACTGTACAATCTGCCCACTATATAAGCAATGGGAAATTTCACTTAATTGTCACAAAATATACTATTGTATTTACTATTATTCTATTTTTCACACTTGAGGAAACTCATGTATATAGAAGTTGAGCTGAGTGCCTAAATTTTTACAGCTAGTCAGAGGTGGAATTGGGATTTGAATTCATATGTTATTATTAGGGTTTGGTATCTCCCATTACACCACATCATTTCTTAAAACACAGTATTTAGTAACAATTAATGATCTAAGGATTCAATTTTGAGGGAGCGTTGTAATGTTACTTAATCTACCCCTACTCTGCTGTCAGGAAAAGTAGCATAGTACCTAAGAGATATTTCTGGGGTCACATCTTGGCTTGGCAGCTTATTAGACACATATATTTGCATAATTTTTTTAAGACTCAATTTACTCACATTTTAAATGGTTATAATGATAGGACTTTTCTTACAGGGCTGTTGTGACAATTCAATGTCATTAATACAGGTAAATGCTTATCATAGTTCCTTACACAAAGGAAATGCCAATAAGTATTACTGCTTTAATATCCTAATGTTAAGTAAGTAAATTAAATAAATAAATTAAATAAATTAAATAAATAAAAAGGACAATCAAAGCAAACAATAGTAAGAATAAGGGAAAAAATCTCTTGAAGAACTACTTTATAAAATGTTCAAGATTTTCAACTCTATTTTTTTTAAGATTTTCTTTCTTTCTTTCTTTTTTTAATGTTTTTTTATTATATTACGTTAGTCACCATACAGTACATCCCTGGTTTCTGATGTAAAGTTCAATGATTCATTAGTTGCCTATAACACCCAGTGCACCATGCAATACATGCCCTCCTTACTACCCATCACCAGTCTATCCCATTCCCCCACCCCCTCCCCTCTGAAGCCCTCAGTTTGTTTCTCATAGTCCATAGTCTCTCCTGCTTCATTCCCCCTTCTGATTACCCCCCTTTTCTTTATCCCTTTCTTCCCCTACCAATCTTCCTAGTTCTTATGTTCCATAGATGAGAGAAATCATATAATTGTCTTTCTCTGCTTGACTTATTTCACTTAGCATTATCTCCTCCCGTGCCATCCATTTTGCAGCAAATGTTAAGAACTCGTTCTTTCTGATAGCTTAGTAATATTCCATTGTATATACGGACCACAACTTCTTAATCCAGTCATCTGTTGAAGGGCATCTCGGTTCCTTCCACGATTTAGCTATTGTGGACAATGCTGCTATGAACATTGGGGTGCATATGCCAGTTACAATGGCAAAAATTGACAAGGCAAGAAACAACAATTGCTGGAGAGGATGTGGAGAAAGGGGATCCCTCTTACATTGTTGGTGGGAACGCAATTTGGTACAGCCACTCTGGAAAACAGTGTGGAGGTCCCTTAAAAAGTTAAAAATTGAGCTACCCTATGACCCAGCCATTGCACTACTGGGTATTTACCCCAAAGATACAGACGTAGTGAAGAGAAGGGGCATATGCACCCTAATGTTCATATCAACTCTATTTTTAACATTTAATAACAAAGTATATAATTATAATCAGTTCAAGTCTCCTTTATAAAACCTAAAATTTAGCATGCACTCCCTGGAGAGTAAAAGCTGTAACTACTACATAAGCCTAGGTTAGCAATGGCCGTATCTTATCAAATGCAGAGATTAAATGCAAAATAAAGCCAGAGAGAAGAAAGCTGACCCAGGATAAATGCAGGACAAGATGTGATTGGCACTGTAAGAATACCTGAAACATACCTTACCTGAAATGTTTTGTTTCTGAAATAGTTTGAATTGGACTTCTGGTTGGGTTATACTCAGAAGAGATTCACCAATACACAGATTCGGTATTTTTGCTGTCCCCTCACCTCCTTTCCTGAGCTCCTTTTCCTCATTTTGGTTTGGTTATACAATCTTCCAGGGCTATCCCATTTTACTATGGATGTAGGAATCATCACTGATGAGTTATTAATAAGAAAAAAAATCAATGAAGAAAAAAAATAAATACTAAATTTACTTTGTGGTAGAATTTCAGGGATCTATTTTCCAGGAGCAATGACAAATGTTGGGTACACCAGATCATACAAACACTCACTCACTGTGCTGGCAGGTCGCACCCCTGAATTTTCATTCTGTGACCACATGACTTTTCAGGATTCCGGTAAACTTTCTTAATGTATTGTTCATTATTGTTCGTTCAGAATGATTTTGATTAAGGAATATTTTAAATATACCCTTAAGGCATGTTCAATGGGAAATTAGAAAGGGAAAGTTTCACCTCTGTTTGATGTAGAAGCCATAGGAGATAGTAATAAAATCAAGTGTTCTCCATTAGACAGATCAGAGTCCCAACAGGACAGGACTTATTTTTTGTCTTTTCCATTTTATTTACTGATGCACTCTTAAAACCTAGAATGCACATTAGATTGTATTGGGCAATCAACAAATATTTGTTCAGTAAATACATGATTCAATCTGAGTTCTGTCATCTACTGACTGTGTTACATTGTCCTTGCACGGCAGAAGGAGCAAGGGACACTAATCCCATTCGTGAGGGCCCCACCCTCATGAGCTAATCATCCCTGAAAGGCCTCCAAATACCATTGCAATGGGGACTTGGTTTCAGCATATGAATTTTGGGATACCAACATTCAGTCTGTAGCACATACAATACCATATAGACCCTCGTCACAGCATCAATCTCGATTGCATCCTGGCATCTGTCTGGGTAGTGATTTGGTATTTGTCACACACTAGACTAGCTCTACGACAACAGGATTCTTATCTGTTGTTGTTCACTACTTTATAATCAGAAACTAACACAGTTCCTCATGTATAGTAGATACCAAAAAAGCATTCTTAGATGAGCGGTCTTAACACACTTCACCTCTGTATTCTTTTTGTGGAAGTTAGACTGCACATTTCACAGTAAGACTTTTTATTCTGAAGGGAAATTTAGCCCCCGGGAACAGTTTAAGCTCCCCTATGACAATAAAATGCTGCGCGTCTTTGCCTAATTTTAGAGATATTAGGAAGAGTTTCCTAAAAAATCATATCTTGCAAACGAGTTAATTATTTTTGTTTGGATTGTGGTGATTCTGTAATTGTAGATTAATTGGTTCCATCTGCTCTGTGATTTTCCAATTAACAGGTAATAGCTTTCGAAAGTCAGTTCATTTCTGACGTGTGGGAATGTATTTAAGATGGTAATTTTTCCCCCTCATGCTCCTGTTGCTTTTCTTTTTTTTCTTCTTCTTTTTTTTTTCTTTTCTTTTCAAGTCCTGAGGCAAATGGCACATTCTTCCTCTGTTAGTTGAGGCCTTTCCAGGACAAATCTTCCTGAAGAGGGTCATAAAGCCTTTTCTTTGCAATTGGTGTTCTGGGTTCCTTTATTATTTGCTGCTGTTCCTAGTACTGATTAATGACAGTAATTTTTAAGGCTAGAGGTGTTTTATTATTTTTTTAATTTAAAAATTGACTGACTGTTTGATTAAGTTTCTTCCAACTGAGTTTTCATATTAATAGAGATTCCTGGCTGCAGAATGCCCACTATAAGTGGATGTGGGAAGCAGGGAGTGAAGGGAGGGGAGCTTTCAAAATTATCTGAGCATAAATATTCAAGTCTATCACTTCCTACTAGAAAATTGACCTCAAATGTCACATTTCCTATTTGTAGGTATTATGAAACACTTAAAGTCTTTGGACTATCTCCTCTCCTCCTCTTCATAAATACCATCAAGGTCCAACAATTTTTAGAACCTCCTAGGTATAATTTATATGATTTTGCTAAACAATAGTGACAAACTGTGAGCTGTAATTGAGAAACTGATCAAGTAGCCAAAACTTCCAATCGGATCAGTGATTCCTCTGAAAAACAAAAATAATGTACTATAAAAGATAAGAGCTCAGACTGTGAAAGAATATTGCCTTATTTATTCATTCCACAAACACTTTTATTTTATTTATTTATTTTTTTTTAAAAGATTTTATTTATTTATTTGACAGAGATAGAGACAGCCAGCGAGAGAGGGAACACAAGCAGGGGGAGTGGGAGAGGAAGAAGCAGGCTCCCAGCGGAGGAGCCTGATGTGGGGCTCGATCCCACAACGCTGGGATCACGCCCTGAGCCAAAGGCAGATGCTTAACTGCTGTGCCACCGAGGCGCCCCCACAAATACTTTTAAACGTTTACTTTATGTCAGGAACTATTCAAGGTGGTTGATGTACCTTAGTGAAAGGATATCGATCATGGATATCTGAGATATCTGTTCCTTTATAAAGCTTACATTTCACTGTGAATAAGAGAAACAATACATAAATAAGTAAATTAGAGATTTCTACTTTAGGCCATGATGGAGTAACAGAGATAGGATTTGTCTTTCTACCAAGAAAACAAACAAATAAACAAAAAAACAAAAATCCCCTGAAAATCAGGCAGCAAAATATTTGAAAGAAGTTTTTGCACATTGGAAAGCAAGCAGCATAAAATTGGGATACTTGAGAGAAGGTTAAACAAGGTTTGCCCTATGTTTGGTCAAACTTAATGTGTGGAAGTAGTTTCTAGGCCACAGTACAGATTGGAAGAATTTGAACAGACCAAGACAGGTTGCTGCACTGTGGACTCAGAGGGCGGAGTATTTAGGGGACAAGATGGCTAGATTTGTGAGACTGAGGATTGGAGATAAGGAAGACCAAGGGGGAAGCCTGTAGAGCTTCCTGGGGTCCCCTCAAGTCTTTGGCTGAGTACTAATTTGTATAAGCATCAGAAACTACCCAAGACAATGAGAGAATAACCAGAGAGCAGTAGACCAAACAATTCCAAAAGCAAACATAGCTGAACAGTTCATGTTTTTGCTGGCTGAGTGGGAAGTCACTGCAGTTCATGAGGCTGGGGGTAAAGACTTCAGATGGGTATCACTTTCATAACGAGGTTAAATTAATCCTAGAATAAAGCATGCTTTGTGCCTGCTTTAACAAATCTTAAAAACAAGACTCAAAAACATAAAATTGATTCCAAATAAATTAACTATGTGCCAAAAAGAGGATCCACCACTATTTAAAAGAATAAAGTGAAATCTAGCATTCACTAACATAAAATTTACAATGCTTGGCATCTAATTAAAAATAATCAGGCATCGAAATAAACAGAATAATTTGAAATTTAACCAGGAGAAAATCAGTAGAAACAGACCTAGAAAGAATATGGGGCATCTGGTGGCTCAGTCGGTTGAGTGTCTGACTCTTGATTTCGGCTCAGGTCATGATCTCAGGGTGGTGAGATAGGTAGAGCCCCAGGTCAGTCTCCCAGCATGGAGCCTGCTTAAGATTCTCTGTCTCCCTCTCCTTCTCCCTCTCCCCTCCACCCACTCCTCCACCCCAGCTGTGCACGCGCACAAAAATAAAAAAAAAAAAAAAAATAGAAAAAAGAGAAAGAAACCATCTAGAAAGAATAGATATGGTAGTATTTACAGACAAGCATGTTAAAACAGTTATTATATATATCTGCATATGTTCAGACAGGTGGTATAAAATATAAAAGTGGCAAGGAAAGAAATGGAAGATTTGACGTAAGACCCACATGGAATTTTTGGGGGGAGGGTGGGTTCTGCATTTGCCTTTGCCTGCTTTTGCCACACGGGATCTTATGATATAAATTATATGGTGTAAACTCTACCCTCATGCTGGGGGAGACAGATACTGTGGATATATTCTGGCATCCTCTCCCCTGCATCTGAACTCTGTTGTTGAGGCTTACAAACCTTACCTAATGGCAAGAACTCTGTTCATGTCTTTCCCAGTGAGGAGGTCCAGAAGCATAGTACCCTCATGCAGAACTCATTTAGGGTGCAGCAGCTGGGACAAGGCATCGAAGTTCAGCCTTCAAGTCCATCTAGAATGGCAAGCAGCAGCCAACTGCCAGGAGCTCATCAGTGAGTTCATAAGTGTTCACTGACTTGAACTGGCATGCACCCTCCCCATGAGGTGACTTCACAGGCACACATGGTCTGTGCAGAAAGGAGCCAGAGAGCACCTCCAATTCACCACGGATGCGCCTGCCATTTCACATATGAAACCAGAGTGAGCCAAGCCACTTGATTCTTGGAAGATCTTTTCCCCAGATTCTTTGAAAATTGCAGACAACCTTAAATCAGATGTCACCAACAACAACCAGGAAGACAGTACACCATCATGTTTGACCAGTCTTCCAGCACTCAAGAAGATGTCCATGTGCTCACCTTGCATGATACCAGTTCTGCTAATATGGCACACTGGTGTGTGGGTTTGCAAGTTGAAACACATTTTGAGCAGGAAGTTGCAGCTGAGAAAAGGGGTGGTCACTGTGAAAATCATGAAGTTGGCTTCTTTGAGAAAGAGAACATGAGAATAGTGTCTAAATCAGAATTCTTGGGTTCCCTGGATCTTAGGAGGAAGCAAACACAGTGGCCTCACCAGCAAAAGGCAATGAATCCAGGGAGCTGGAAGGAGTAGTGGTCAGTGCTAAGAAGACAGCCCACAGAGTTTTTCAGATCTCCAGCCTAGCACTGGTAGGATAGAGCATAGGCATATTTTAGAAGTCACAAATAACCTAGACCATAAGTCTACTTTCAGCATTTCAGGTTTACTTGGAAAGAGCAGAAGGAGTAACATATTGTCATGACAATAACATAAATGTCACTAGCGATTGTAGAAGGAGCACAAGGCTATTTACATCCTTAATCCAGAGGCTCAGTCTAGAGGCCGGTCCTCACGTCTCCCTGCATCTCATGTGGAAAACCTGTTCAACTGGCTCAGAGATTCCATTTTGGTAGGTCCATCAAGGGAATGGTGGGCAGATATGAATTGTTTGGGATCTATTTTTCCAAATCTGATTTGGGCCTCCACTTTTATTTCTCCAATGATGGATTCCCCAAGAGGAAGAGTCCTACCTAGGATGTTTTTCTGTTTGTTATTTGAAATATTAGGGGCTTTTACACAAAGGAGTGATAGGATCTGACTTGCATATTGTGGTTCGTGGAGAACAGACAATAGGGGTGTACAGTAAGCTTTCATCAGGAAAATATAAGCCGCATTATGTCACCTGACACCACCCCAGATGGGATCCAACCCCATCCAGTAAGCTTAGGGCTCTTTAGGTGAAGGAGACCACTGGAGGTGGTCAGGCCCCAAATCCCAGCCAACTCCTCAATTCCTTAATAGAAGCTTAGGAAAAGAGGCATCCTAGATGGAATGAGACAATCATAGCCTTTGAAGTTCAAATCCTGACTGCCATTTGCTGGTAGCGTCAGAAAACTTATTGAATCTTTCTGGATCCCAATTTCCTCATTATAAATAAAATAACAATCGTCACAGAATTGTTAAAAATTAAATGAAACAAAGTGAATAAATGTTTGTCCACAGGATCTTGTCACATTTGCCTTGAAGAAAAATCGGTATAGGCTCAAAACCTCTACTGGAATTTCTCCATACAAGACTACCTCCCCCCACAAATAGCTAGGCTTATGAATTTACACATTAACTGCGGATTTAAAAAGCGATGACTAGAAACCAAAACACTGATGTTGATAGAAAGGCCAGAATTTTATTTCAAATGCATATCAGCAACCTGCTCCCCCAAACAGTTGAACAAGCAGAGAAAGTGTGAAATCCTTACTGATTTGAAGTTCTTTGCATTTATGGGCAAAGGTAGAGACCAACTGTTAATTGCACATCTGTGATTACTATGATCAATGTTAATTTACTATAAACCAGATTTGATTATTGATGTTTATCTAAAAACAGCATATGCAAAGGGACTCCCTGTTTGAAAACATCTCTTTGGTCTTGGCGAAACAGGAATTAGGAACAGATTTCAAGATAAACAAAAACACTCTCCTGTACTGATTCACATATGAAACATAGAAACCCTATAAAAATGGTAGCTGCGCCAGTAGCTAGGTTGAAAAGAGACATGACTCAAAATGTTTCTACTTCCTATATACACTTTGTACATCTCCAGTGAATAACAGTTTCTTGGATGTATTGGCATCTCCAAATTGTATATATTAAAAATGTACAGCTTTTTTTATGTCAATCATATCACAATAAAATGGTTTTCCAAGAAAGACAATAAAAGGCATGGAAATTGGAGACATTCAGGTAGAAGATGCTTTGAATTTTTTTTTCTGAAATGTTCTCAAATTTATTCTCAAGCATCCTTAATCTGCCTAGAATTCCAAATGATCTTAGCCACCTCTTTACACAAGGGGAAAAAAAGGAAAAGTCTGATTCCTTAATAGAGTTAATGTCATATTGGATCTCTTGGTGCTTAGTTCAAGTCAGCAATGTGGTTGAAACTGGGCAACCATGGGCAAGGATTAAATTGGGGTCATTACCTATAAAGCATTTGTAAAGTCAAGAAGTGGTCACGTTGTCCCTTTCGGGAAGAGTAGGCTATCCTAAGAGAACTAGTTAATCAGAAAGTAGAGGAAAGTTATTAATTTTGCTTCTGGTTTCTTTCTCATCAGGCTATTCCTCCGTTCACACCCGCTCCTTGGTGTCTAATCTCAAAGGTCAGAGGAAAAGGAAATGAGTAACCATCATCTGGCCGACATTTACCATAGAAAACCAGCAAATGGGGATGGATAACTAAGGTGCTCCTGAAATCACAGAAGCCATTCCATATGCATGGAGAGCATCAAGTTGTAAATTCCAGGTTGTCAGAACTACAAGACTTAAAAGTCCATCAGGGGAAGGAGTTCAGATTTCACTTAAAACAGTTAAACTGCTGCTTGAAATATGACTTTTCAATTTAAGATATATTGTGGTCTTTATGCTTTTCATATTTTTCATGGAAAAGTTCTGTTGAAACTATTGTCTAGATTACCGATTTAAGTTGGTCATGTTTCTTTTAACTTTTCTTCTGTAAATCAATGAGTTAATTGTGGTTCTGGCTTTAATACAGAGAAATCAGGCTGCCTGTGAAATTGGTATATTCGTCTCCCTAACTTAGATAAGGTCCATCGGAAAACATGCTTGTACCTCCTAACTATAGCCAGATTGCCTGACTTTTAGTTCAATTAATATGTGTTTCTGTGTTGTTTGAAGGAAAAAAAAATCAGTAAATTATTTGTGATGCTTTTAACAGAAATAATATTTTGCTTTTTTAAGAGGTGCTATTTTTGACATTCACCCCCATTTAGAAAGCATCATCCATGATTTTTTTTCTTTTCTTTGTTTAGAATTAGATGGTCTTTGATAAGGTGTAGAAGTGTCATAAAACAGGTTTTAAAAGAGTCATGTTAAAGGATCATTTAATAATTCATGGAGCTATAAAAGGGTAGCAATTAAGGAAAATTTAAGCATATATCATATCCAAATAAAATTAGATTACATAAAAGAATTAATTAAATTGATCCAATCACAGAAAAATACAATATAAAAGGAACCATATTTTTCATATCTGGGAAAAATAATTCTAAAATAACAAATTATACAAAGAAAAGATGGATATGGTTGACATATTATATATACACACACACACATGATTAAAATATAACTATATCCATAAAATTAATAACTTGAAAAACATGAATTTTCAGGCAGTGCAAAACCTTTATAAATATATTTTGAACAAACAACAGCATCTGTGGGAGTACAACTATAGGGAACTTACACTTTTTAAATCATACATTTGTAGATTTCTCTTATAATCTAAATGCAACTTTGTAATTAT
The DNA here is from genome assembly GCF_017311325.1 of Ursus maritimus. NCBI lineage: Eukaryota > Metazoa > Chordata > Mammalia > Carnivora > Ursidae > Ursus > Ursus maritimus. The sequence goes on from NW_024424786.1 coordinate 26,089,776, forward strand.
AAAATAAAATAATTTTAGTTAGACAATACAAGAATGTAATTTGGTTCCTAAAATAATGAAGGATATTTAGAATAGACCCAAATTTAAAGTTGTGATTCTCTTTTTCTTATGAAATAATATTGCTGAACTTTTCTTGACCTCTTAAAAGCCCCAGTTTTGCTTTGCGTTTTGAGGGATAACTGGGAAAGCCTCATGTTTTATTTGCCATTTCAATTCCTTTAATGACAGTGGAAGATGGCTTAGATACTTCCGAGAGAATTCTTGTACAAGTAGGGTGGATATTTGAAGACAAGCAAAATTTGGCATCAGCTGAAAACCACAGACTTTGAATGGCATTTAAATCATGTTTTAGACCAAGTCCAGTGAAAACATTTACATAAAACATTTAAAAAGCCAACACTTCAAAACCAGGGAATTTGCTTTTGATTTCTTTACTGGAGTAGTTATAGATACTTGAGATTTCAAGGAGTCTATGAAAAATACTCTTCATCTACATTTGAATATTAATGAAGGCAGATGGTATTTTAGGAAAAAAAGAAAAAAGTCTACACTGAGTGATTTTTCACTTCAATATTGTTTTTATCTGGAAATGTAAGTTTGTATTTTTGTAGTTTAAGAACAAGTGCTCTTGTATTTTGTGGTTGCATTTTTAATCCAAAGTGTATGCTGAACATTTTTGTAAAATCCAGTCATTTCTTTTCAACTAAAGCACTGAATTCAATACAACTCAAGTAATTTTTTTTTTAAGTGCTCACTATCAGATAGAATCTCTGCAAGACTTTGTGGTTATAGAGATGGTACAGAGCTCCTGACTTCATGGATTTAATTCCCGTCTTGGTAGCTAGGAAGCCCCTACAAAGAATTCTTCAAAGCCATCTTTTGTGATCTAATCCAAGATACTACTAAAAACGCACTCTTCTGGGTCACTCCTATAAGCTCCACTTTTTTCTTCATATCATAGATTTTGAGGGCTGGATGTTAACTTAACATCGATAATACAACAACGACTAATATTTATGAAACACAGGAATGGTGCTAAAGAACTTAAGGCAGAAATTATTCCATTTGATAAGTAATCCTATGTCGGAAATGCTGTATGTGACAGAAGAAGAAACCGAGGCACAGATAGGCTAACTAACAAATAGGGACTTTAGCCAAGAGCCCTTTGATTCCAAAGACAATGATATAGGACGTCATTCAGTTTCTTGCCAAGACAGTCAGTACATCATGGTTTAAAAGGTAAATTTTTGAGTTTGATCATAATTTGTCTGAATCCCTAACTGCCCCACGAAATCTGCGTGACCCTGGCGAAAGCATCTGGTTTCTCTGAGCCTTATTTCCTCCTATATAAAATGAATACACTAACATCTAGTTAAAGGAGACCATGGGATGTAAAGGAGATGCTATAGGTCCACTACTTAGCATAGGGCCCACACAATTTTAGGCACAGTGTATGTGGCAGTAGTAATTATTATTTTAAATATAATTGTATAGATACCTAAAATGAGTCACAGAAAAAGACACTTACTTGCGCACAGGTCTCTTAAAAGCCAGGTGTGGCTCATCCCTCGAGGTCTCCAGGCAGTTATCACTTCCATGTGACTCATACCAGAAACATCACATATCTGTAAGCATATATAAAACTCCTTTATTTCCCTGTCAGACAGTCACAAATATTCATATTCTTAAGGCTGATGTCCAACATTATAAATGTCAGGGTCTGACTAAGAGGATCGTTCAGGGTTCCACCTGCTCAGGTGGGGTCTGTGAAATAAGTCAGACCCCTATTCGCGAATGATCCTTCTGCCACCACTGGATACCTCCTGTCCCAATTATGAGTCCATCCTTCTGCTGGGTTTCAATACCAGTCACTTCCTGCCTGTCTCCACAGTTTAAAACTGGTTTGCTTCCAGAGAAAGTAACTTTGCACGATTGAGGTGCAGGCCTGTGGCGTTTCATTACCAGGGGAGGAGATGTCTGAGTCCTGGCTGAAACTAGTGCTGACATTTTGCTCGCTTTGGAAGCAAAGGTCTTAAAGATAGCGTATACCAAGTCATCATCATCATTAAAATAATAACAGAGCTGTGATTGAATGAAAAGGAGAGAACATATTTGTTCGTAAAAACCTAATCTAGTAAGAATTTTTAAAAATTCAGTATACTTTTTAAAATTTTCCCTCAGTGAATTGGGAGAAGTAATGCCACAGATACATTTCCTGTAGTTAGACAAATTTAGTTTCAGGTCTTAGTTTCACCATTTACCACCTGGATGACCCTGTCCCCTAAGCACACTACGTAAATATATAGTCTGTTTACTGAAGAAACTGTGTCTCATAGAAGGTAGGTGTCAGGCTGGACGAGAAGCAGCAGAACATGGCGCCGGGGCCGCCGTCGCCGCTGCTGGGATCCTGGAGGCCGGAGCCGCGCTGAGGGCGCCCAGCTGGACTCATAAAACATCAGCTTTAAGAGGAGTTAAGATGGCGGAGGAGTAGGAGACACCGTTTTCAGCCGGTCCTCCGAGTCGAGCTGGATAGGTACCAGACCAGCCTAAACAACCACGGAACCAGCCTGAGACGCAGGAAGACGCATCTGGATCTCTACAAATGAACATCTCCAGCGCTGAGTATTGAGGTACGAAGCGGGGAGCCCTGAA
>NW_024424786.1:26093252-26102016 GCF_017311325.1 Ursus maritimus
CGGGGTTTTTTTTTTTTTTTTTTTTTTTTTTTTTCCCCTGTCCTCAGAGCAGCTGGGCTGGGGAAGGTGTGTGCAAATACATCCATAAATTGGGAGCAGGATTTTGGATTCGAGCTTTACAGAAGTGGTAGAACCATCCTAGTTCAGCCGACACATTGGCATGTCCACTCAGAACTCTGTGGGCACCTGGGCGTGCTGTGAACATCACAGTTTTCCCATCACTGGCATGGTGCCTGCACATAACAGAAACTCCAAAAAGATTTAGAACCTCTAAGCTTCCTTCCATACGGTTCCTGTTAGACAAAAATGGAGCTTTCTAGGAAAACAGGCACTGTCTCTGTATGCCCTGTGTGTGTTTGCCCTCTGGCCATAATGTATGGATTAAGAGCATGAATTCTGGAGCCAGACTGTCTGAACTCAGACCTCAGCTCTGCCATTTACTTATGTAGGCCACTGGACAAGTTCCTTTATCACTCTGCCTCAGTATCCTGCCCTGCACAATGCAGATAATTACTACTGCTACTCGCGGAGTTGTTGTAAGCGTTGAATGAGATAGTATCTGGAAAGGGCCTAGAAGGGAGCCTAGCACAAGGTAAATAACTTGATGGTGTGAGTTCTGTTTTCCTGTAGAGATCAGGGGAATGCTTAGCGTGATTATCTTCAACGAACAGCATGGTTTACACTCCCCCAGCAGGTGCGTTACAGAAGGCTTGTACAGAGCCCCTAAGCAAGGAGTCTTACCACTTATTTGGAAATTAGTCATCTCTGTTCTTGTGATTAGTCCCTTGAGAATTTGGCCCCTTCCTTGTTTAACAATGGGACAAATAAAGATGAGGTAGTGAAAGCAGAACCGTGTTGACTTGGGAGAAGGCAGTGCTGGAGGAAGAACACGGACCGTGGGTCCAGGCACAGAGCTTTGTTCTCCTTCTGTCCTGGGCAAGTCACTCAATTTCTCACTGAGTAGGAGCTCCCTGCTTGGGCAATCAAAAGGGCTATTGTATGAATGAACACTGAAATTAAAAGATGATTGGAAAACCTTAATGACCATGTGTGAGGCACTAATATACCAAGATAATGGTCATTGCTAGGTGTATCTCCTAATTAATTGAACTTTCCTGGCATTATATATAAGGGAAATGGGGATTTTCCTTAACCACATGCTTACGTTTGGGAAGCTTGGAGCAGCTCTGGAGCAGAGGGGCACAGAAACATGGTGATTGAACTTCACACCCAGTTTACCCGCTGTTTCTTTTGTCTTTTCTTCTAAATTTCCGTGAACCTTGTCTGGGGCCCGGGGACCCAATCCTGCCTCCCCTGCCTCGCCGTGAATGAGGACACCGCCTTGTGGACCCTCACCTTGGCTGCTCCCTCCTCTTATTCTTGGGATACTTACCTTTCTCCTATAATCTTTTGAAACCCAGTTCCATGGCCTGTAAAATGGAGCAACCTTTATCGACTTCAGAGTTTCACGGACATGGTATGTAAGTGCCTGGCGTATTTTAGCCGCCTCTCCCTGCCTCTTAATTCTGTTACAGATTTGCATGTCAGTCTGTCTTTTTTAAAATTGCAACTATAGGGGCGCCTGGGTGGCACAGCGGTTAAGCATCTGCCTTCGGCTCAGGGCGTGATCCCGGCGTTATGGGATCGAGCCCCACATCAGGCTCCTCTGCTATGAGCCTCCTTCTTCCTCTCCCGCTCCCCCTGCTTGTGTTCCCTCTCTCACTGGCTGTCTCTATCCTGTCGAATAAATAAATAAAATCTTTAAAAAAAAATTGCAACTATAATGCAAACTCATCAGTAAACCCTTTCATGAGAAATAGTTAACATTTTAACAGTAATTTCCTGGCAGCAGCACTCCTTCCCTGAAACAGAAGGACTGTATAATGATGGACCTTTGGGGCCTGTAGCAAACTGGAGAAGACCCCGTGGGGCAGAAAGAGGGCACCTTAGCCAGTACTGGTGATTACCGTTCTGGCTTTGAGCTCTACTTTGGGATTTCTAGAAAGAAAAGAGCTCTGCCTAAAGCAGCTCTGTCATTATTACCACACATCCTTGGCAGCTGACCATCTATTGTTAAGGCTATCCAGTGTCAATACAGGCTTCCTTTTTCTAGCCTGGGATGGGGTGAAGGGGAAATGTGAACCCCCCTGGTTCCCTGGGCTGACCAGGAAATGGCACAAGGAACAGGCAGGAGTGCAGAACCCAGCGTGGAGTCCTCCGTGCCGGGACTGTGGAACCAGGGCAGGGCCAGGACAGCACGGGCAAGAGATCATTTCCTGCACCCAACACCGCGCTGGAGGCATTCAACGGGGCCCTTAGGGAGGGATGGTAGAGACAAGGAGACATGAGGAGCCAGGACATTGAGAGGGCACTTGAGAGTTCTAATAAAAGTCTGCGGACAGTCACAGTAGGAAATGTGTTTTAAGAATTTCAGATGAGGTTTATTTTGTCCCCAAGCCCTTTGGTTACCATGGTTTGTTTTGGTTTATCAGAGCTACTGAAAAATACATTTCTCTTGCTAAACACTGATGAGCCAATGGCAAAATACCAATTGTAAAGTAATGTTCTGAAACTATTCTTTTTCTGTGCTTTTGGAGGGATTTTGCATTGGCAATAAAAATGATCACAAATGCTGTCCTTACCAAGATGTTTTCTCTTAAAAGTTTCAGTCAGTACCATTTGGGGATCATGCTAATTAAATGTGACAGTGAATCTTAGTGGCTTTTATAAAATGTTGGTATGTCCATTTCATCTACCACAGTATTCTTCAAATAGGCTTTCTCCAAATGGGCATATCGTCTTTCAACATGAGAAAAAAATCAAGCACAGGACGTGACAAGCTGCCTTCACACCAAATAAGACTCTTTATCTCTACCGTCCCCACTTCTTGCAATACCAGCTTCCGGTATTGACAGCCATCGTCCAAGAGGGGAGAGTTGTCACTTTGACACATAAATTATACCTTGGCTCCTTTAAAGATATTCTCTTGCTCTTTTGCCAACTTTGCATTGACCATTAAAAGTGAAAGTCCTTGGTTTTCATAGGTTTCACATTTCAACTCTAGATTAGAATCTATGTGAGGTTATTGTAAATAACTCAGTAGATATGAAAATTGAACATGTAATAATTCAACTCCTTTTTCATTTTAGACATTAGGATTCATCGTTGTACTTCCTTACCTCAAACGGACCACAGCATTGGAAGCAGCTAAATGAATTCACATTTAGAGGTCAATTATTTTTTAAAACGTTGAATGGATGTGCTTTAATTTGTACTCTTAATGAAAGAGCAAAGAGTGAAGTGTATGGTTTTAATGAATTCTTTATGTTTGTGTTTTCCCTTAAATTCTCATTATTTCTTTGAAAACAACTCTGGTAGCTTAATATATTCCATTTTACTTTTAAAATGTTTTTCCATTGCATTCTATACTGAGTCAAGATTTAGATTTTAAAGCCTTATTTCTTCAAGTGTTTGTAGACGTATCTCTTAAGAAAGTGTCTGTTCGGGTTTCTCAGTGTGTTTTGTTTGGGTGGCATAAGGTGGTAGTGGTGTATCTTGGGCCCCGGTGACATCCTAGGGATTCGGAACCCAGAGCTTTTCTTCATCTCTTTTGCTCAAGCCCAAGTGGTTTAAAATGGATATACCGTATTTCAGTATGGCATGCTATCTGCTAACGTTTTGTTGTTGTTGTTGTTTAGAAAAGTACATCATTTTAACAGTCACCATGGTATTAGTTCAGGGTTGGCTATAATGTTTTTATATTTGGATTTGCTATAATATTTTTATATTCTAGAATTCCTTTTATAATGGAAATTATCACACTCATATATTTTCAGAATATTTTCAGAAACTTTTACAAACTATAAGCAAAAGGAATGTTATAGGATAGGGAGAATATTAAATTATTAGGGGGCTGGACAGTGCATACTATGGCATTTTCATTTGATGGTGCCTAATTGGCCATTGAAGAGTGTAACCCAGTGGATGGGCTGTTTGATGTGGGCGTAAGGAGGAAGAAATAGTTTGTCTAAACTCTGAGCTTGTCCCTTCCACTGACATGTCCAAAGGCTATACCAAAGATTGATGCCAGAAAAAGGGAATCAAAGATAATCATTATTTGCCCGGTGCTTCATTAAATTTCTTACCATGGTGGAATGGGAAGCGAGTAACAAGATGGTGGAGTAACAATGTGGGCTGAGGCGAGGCCCTGAGGCAGAGCTGTAGTAGGACTCTTCTCTGACTCTGCATTTGACATCTGAAGAATACAGTTAGCACCTTCTTCCTCTATCAGGTGTCTTTTGATTGGGGTTTTCCAAAGCTCTTCGTGGCTCCTGCTTCCCATGGTGTAAACCATTTGTCAAGGGACACCAGTGTTTTGTAGTCCATGAAATGGAAATATGTGTGTGTGTTGGGGGAGGGAGGTGCTAGTGCCAGCTTACTAAGATTGTAGATACTCTACAGCCAATCTTTTCTAAGCAACCCCAAATATTTTTGGGTGGAGTCTTGAAAATGGTCACTGTGATTATCTGGCAGTTGTATAGTGCTGAGAACAAACACTAAAATCTTGAGAAGCACGGGCCTGAATAGCAATGGTCCAACTTTCGTGCCTGGCATTCAGTGTTGCTAATGACCTGGGTAATGACTATCTAGCAATAAGTCATCACTTAGCCCTGCGTTTTCTCATTTCTGCAGCTTTCCTTGTATCAGAACCCAAGGATTTCCTCTTCTCTGCTTATCTAAATCCCACTTCTCAGGGGGGGTAATCAGAAGGGGGAATGAAACATGAGAGACTATGGACTATGAGAAACAAACTGAGGACTTCAGAGGGGAGGGGGGTGGGGGAATGGGATAGACCGGTGATGGGTAGTAAGGAGGGCACGTATTGCATGGTGCACTGGGTGTTATACACAACTAATGAATCATCGAGCCTTACATCGGAAACCGGGGATGTACTGTATGGTGACTAACATAATATAATAAAAAATCATTAAAAAAAAAAAAAAAAGAAGGTAGGTGTCAATATAGTTATATATTGATATATATATCTTACAAGTTTAGGTGGGGTAATGTCAGGAGGTTGCCTTATATACTATGAAACTCTGAAAATGTGGAGAGATAGTCGATATGGTGGAAATATCACAGGATTTGAAATCAGAAGAGCCTGGGTGGAATTCTGAGTCCATCAGGAGTGAGTTAGGTGGCCTTGGACAAAACCTCCTTCAATCTGTTTCATTACTCACTTGATATTTTAAGAATAAACAAAGTGATGCATAGAAATCCTCTTAGAGCCTTTCTGAAAGTAAACATTCAATACATTTAGGAACTACAATTGTTTCTAACGTAAACAAATTTGGGAAGTCGTTGCTTCAAGCCCTTGTTCTTGGCACTGGGCTACCAAGTGAGGTTGCCTAGCTGGGATTACAAGAAGTGACAGGAATCTGGACTAGGTCATCCCCCGGTCAGATTCATCTCTTCTTTGCAACAGAAAGTGAGCTCAGAAGAACGTTTTCTGTACTTGGTACTAATGCAAATCCTTCAGAACAAGGCCCTGCCTCCATCTACTGAAATTTCCAAATCATTTCATCACCCCTTGTTAAAAATTTCTCCCCTCTGCTCCAATATTGGACAGAGATTAAATTTGGCTGGGCTTCTGGAATTGTTCTATTTTCAAATGTAAATGTAAATGCCATTTGCTGTCAATTTTGATAAGTCATTTAGATGGAAAATCTTTCTCTCTCTCCAAGGTATGGCAGCTGCTCGGATACTTAATGAATCATTTAACAAGGAAAACCAAGTAGAGTGAACAAATGTTCTTTCATTTCCAATCTTAAAATATGTGTAGATAATCACTTTCATTACAATGTTCATTTGTGTTGTCTTTCATCACTAATTTCGGTTAATGTTTATTAATATCAACAAAATAAACGTGATGATGAGTATTTAGAAAAATATTTATGATATAGGTCATTATGATGCAACCATTTTGCAGATGTGGAAATAAAATTTCTGGGTGTTTGACCTATTATTTTTTGATTACCAAATAAATGTAGAAACCAATGATAAATCATAGGGACTTGACTACAGGAATTTACATTCTAAATCCTTAGTTCTCAGAATTTGATATGCCTCAAAAATCACCTGAAGGGCTTGTTAAAACATAGATTCCTGGGTCCCATGTCCAGTTTCTGATTCAGTAGGTCTGGGAAGGGGCCTTAGAAGTTGCATTTCTAGAAGATTCCCAGGTGATGTTGATGTTGCTGCTCAGGGGATCTCACAATGAAAACAATTATTCTAAATCATCCTTTTAAGCATATTAAAGCATTTAAGCATATTTAAGCATTTTAAATAATATGAGCAAGGAAAAGGAAGACTATATATTGAAAGATTTCTCTGAATCACTTTGTTTTCACAATAATAGGTATTTTGTCTTGTTTTTAGAAGTGTGCAAATTAAGGTTCAGATATGTTAAACAACTTTCTCAAAGTGTTCTCAAAGGAAGGGATAAAGCTGGAATTCAAAAAGAGACCAATGGGATTCTAAAACTGGGTTGCAAAATTCAAATATTTCCTAAATGCATTTAATATACTAGAAATAAGCCATTTTAATGATAAATAGTTACTAATACTCAACCCCAGGTTCAGGTAGACAAATAGGGAGCAGTGGAGATTATGGTGAACTTGAGGGCAAATCTCTATACCTCAGAACCTGTCAATTGTTATTATGGGGGCTGTTATAGACTGAATTGTGTTCTCCCTGATTTCATATGTTCAAGTCCTAATCCCTAGCACCTCGAGATGTGAATGGATTTTGAGTAAGGATATTTAAATAGGTAATTAAGGTGGGCCCTAATGCAATATAGCTGACATAATATAATAATATACATAATATATAATATGTAATATAGAGAGATTAGGACACAGACACAGTTGGAAAGATTGAGAACACAGTGAGAAAGTGGCCATCAATAGGCCAAGGAGAGGCCTCAGAAGAAACCAAGCCTGCTAAGACCTTGATCTAGGACTTCAAGCCTCCAGAACTGTGAAAAAAAATAAATTTCTGTTGTTTAAGTCACCCAGTCTGTGGTATCTTCTTATGGCAGCCCTAGCAAAGCAATAGAGGAGCTAGCGTGTATTTTCTTACTACATCTTCAGATTGATTCAGAGAAGTCAGAAATCTGAATTTTATGTAAAATCTGATTTTTAAATCTTGGCCTAGTCAAATTTATTTAAAACACCACAAGACAAAACTCTGCAGATAAAATAAATCAGGGTTAACTTACACTGCATATATGGAGGTCTTAGTACATAATGATTGTTAAACCAATGTTACTGTTCCTTTCCTTTCAGGAAATAGTAAAATTTTGTGGCATTGTTAGAAATACCGTCATTTATATTGGAGAGCTCCCCTGGAGGTCTGGAAATAGAAACCACTTACACTTGCTTTGTTATCTTCCTTTCCTGTCCTTTCGATTTGAAGCTGATACTAAAAGACACTCGAGAGAGTTGAGATTGAGAAATATAGGAAAGGAGTCTATTTCCACAAATTTCTGAGAGACAAAGAAAAGAGCCAAAAGAAAGTGAATTTTTGGCAGAGCAATTTTGTTGTCTATCAAAGAGCTCCAACATGGAGGCCACGGCTGGGCTGAGTGGTTTTGCCTTTTTCTTGAGATCTCAGTGAACACTAAATCAGAAAGATCTGAGTGGACAGGACCAGGACCAGGCTCCTCATTATTAATCTTTTGAAACACAGGGAGAATGATGAGAAAGGTGACTGAGAGAGATTCTCATTTCCTTCGGACTAAGGGATGAGTTCAAAAGGTGATGTGGGGAATGTGCTAAAGGTAGCAAGCAAGAGTCTCAAGACAAGTTCAGTGGGTTTGAAGCCTTTGAGACTTTGGACAGAAAAAAAAAAAAAAACCCAAAAAACAAAACCAGCACCAATTAAAAAGTCATTCTACATCAGAGGCTCTGCTACTGATGGCCACACTGTATTTATAAAGACTCAGTTTCCCTGCTGGTTGGGTTCGCTGTAACTTTCGAAAAGGGAAAAGACTGTTTCCTCCTACGATGAAATCTCATTAGAGTAGCTCTCATACTTTTTGACTGCACCCCCCAATAAAAATATTTTCACATCATTATTCCATACACATATACACATGTATATAACTGAAGCACAAGTATTTCGTGAAACAAATCAAACATTTCATGAAACATTACTATGCATGGTCTCTCATAGTATTTGCTCTTCTATTTCATTTTTCAAAAACACTGGTCACAGTCACCAAATGGGTTTTATGATTAAGTTGTAATCTGCAATTGAAATATTTAAGATATCTAAAACCTGCTCCATAAAGCTTAAGGTACTGAAAGGATCTAAGAAGAGGGCATAGTCTGATAATTCACTTTGATCTGTGCAAATTCACAGAAGTTATTCTCAAATTAGTGCAACTGACAGACTAAATGTCAAGATTTATGAATTAGTTGAGAGCATACCACATTCCAGGTACTGTTCTAGGTGGCTGCAGAAATGAATATAAAGTATAAATAAGTAAGTTCCTCTATCATGGGCCTTATTTCTGGTAAGAAAGCTGTTAATAACAAATAAGTCTATAATGCAACAATAGGTCATAATAAACACTATGAAGAAAAATACAGCCTCATGAGATAATGGAGAACCAGGTAGGGGCATATTTTTAGATAGGGTAGTCATAGTAGAGTTTCCAAAGGAGATGACTTTTGAGAAAATACCTGAATTAAGCAAGGGA
>NW_024424786.1:26102022-26163117 GCF_017311325.1 Ursus maritimus
TAACAGGTCTATGAAGACTGATCTGGTAAACAATGTTGAAGGCAGGAGGAACAACAATGCAAAATCTGTGAGGCAAGAATGAGCTTGGTGTGCTTGGAAGTACAACAAGAAGGCCAACGGTCTAAAGCAGTAGGAGATGAAATTAGAGACGCACACAGAAGCCAGATGATACAGAACACGTCAAGCATATGTATATATTTAATTTTCAGAATGGTAATGGAAAGTCATTGTAGGATTTTGAGGAGAGAAGTGGCATGAACTATCATGGAACAAATGTTCACTTTGGCTGCTTTGAGGATAATTGACTGTAGCAGGAAAACATGAAGACAGGGAGGCCAGTTCAGAGGCCTTCATACCACTACTGGTGAGAGATGAAGGTAGCTTCTTTTTCATGGTGGAAAAAATAGATTCAGAATATATTTTGGAGATAAAGTTGACAGAGTTTTCAGAGTGACTAGATATAGTTAGGGAATGAGAATAATTAAAAACGACATCAAGGTTCTTGGCCCAAGTAGCTAAAACACATGATAGTGCTCATCAATAAAATGGGCAACACTGAGAATGAAAAAAAAAATGGGGTGGAAATCAAGTGTCCTTTTCTTGGAAATCATATATTTGAGAGGTCCATTACACTTACAAGGTGCTAGGGAGTGGGCAATTGTATATAGAAGTCTGAAGCCTGAAGCTGGAGAGAGAGTACACAGCTAGAGTTATATGTTCAGCATACAGATGATATTTAAAACCATAAAATTAGATAAGGTCACCTCAGGGACTACTGAAGATAAAGGAAAGATGAGTTCCAAGATTGGATCCTGGAACTCTAACAATTATCACTGAGGAAAAGAAAGTGGGGGTAGCGAAGGATAGGGAGAAGAAACTGTGCATGACATAGAAAGAAAATCAAGAGAATTTTGTGTCCCAGAAGCCAAATAAAGAAAATGTTTCAAGGACATTCACTGTGCAAAATGCTGTTAAGAGGTCAACAGAGACGAAGACTTGATCTTTGAGTTTGGCAAGATGGTGGTCTCTTCTGACAGCATAGTTTCAGTGAATTTTTGGGGAAGAAAGCCTGCAGACAGTGGGTTCATGAGAAAATGTGAGGTGAAGAGAAGAAGACAATTAGCATAGGCTATACTTCTGAGCAGTTTTGCTATAAAATGGAGAAGATACACAATCAGATACTTCCAGATGTTTTATGGAACAATGGTTCAAGGCATTTTGTTTTATTTTTGATAAAACATATTATGGTAGGCTTGCATTCTGAAGGACATAACACAGTAGAAAAGGATAAAATGATGATACAGGAAAGGGGACAATTAATTTTAGAAGTAAAGTTTTTGCATAGGTGACAAGGTAAGATCCAGTGAACAAGTGTAGCAATATCCTTGATAAGAATGTAGAGTTCATTCATTGTAACAGGAAGGAAGAAAAATGCATTGGTACAAATTTAGGATCATTAATAGATTTGGGAGATAAATAGTTGGAAGTTGATATATATAGTAGGAAGACAAAATAGTTCACTTATGATTGCTTACATCTTCTCAGTGAAATAAGAGGTAAGACAATCAGTCAACCAAGGGAAAAAAGTAAGCAGGTGGACTGACTGGTAGGATTCCTAGGGAGTACTGAGATCTCAATTGCATGGCATGGTTATGTGTTTTTCTCCAGTTATGTTTTGTGATAGAAGAAGAATTGGTAGAAAGTTAGGATTTTGCCAGATGAATAAGATGAAGGAGGGGAAGGGTAGGAAGACAAAGAAGCTGAAATGTGTGGGAGTTGCTTGTGTGTATAAGGGAATGATTTTCGGGATGGATGACAGAATATAAACTGTGGAATGAGAGAGCTGAGGACCTGATGGAGTGCATGGTAAGTAACTTTAAGTAGTAAGGTCAATGAATTAGAGTAAAAGTGGCATGGTATAATTACTGGACTTGGGGGGGGGGCTTGGAAGTTGGAAGTTTTATCATAAATGTTGATGTTTGAAACCAAGATTTGAGAGATGGTATACCTATAGATAGTGATAAGGTCTAGTCTATATTTATTTAAAAAAAATAGCTAAGGCAGCATAGAAGTAAATAGAGTTTGAATTGAGGCAATCAAAAACTGGGACACTAAATTGCTGGATGGATCATCTCTATAGATGCTCAAGCATCAGGAAGGATAGTGACCAAATGCTAAATCTTTCAGTGATTAAAGAATGTAGTCTATAAATGACTTCACAAAAGAGGACTACTAGATGGTATAATCTGATGGTATATACTTCAGAAGAGCTGTATTTTCCCCAGAAGGAGGAAACCTTTCTTAATAAAGAATGGTGAAACAATGATGCTTACCCCAAATCTAGATCTAGACCCTTTGTAAATAGAGTCTGATATCATCATTATCATCATCATCATCATCATGATTGGTGGTAGTGGTGGTGTTGGTACTGGTAATAATACCGCACATACATACCTCAGTTTCCTTATCTGTTAAATAAGGTTCTCCAAAGTTTCTTTTAGGTCAAAATATACTAAGTCTTCATGAATCCATGATTCAACCTAAAAAGGCAGCACATACATTTAGGAGAGCCCTGGACATCAAGATGAGTGCATGGGTGCCCAGGAAGAAAAGAGGCCCTTTCTCTAATATATTCTCTCTCAAGTCTCTACCTAGGATAATGCCTGACAAGGCGTAGAAACTCAGTAGTACTTTTGGAGGAAGAACAGAAGACTGAGAATCAAGAAGGAAGGAAGGAGGGAAGATTGCAGATGAGGCATTCATGACTCCTCTGTCATTTCATTCCTTTGCTTCAGGAATACACATACTGGTTGCATCAAGTGAGGATTTGGTTGGGGTCAACGCAGGGAGTTCTCATATCAAGCAATGAGGCAGAGTCTTCATAAGAAAAGGAAATGAACCCACTCTGGTCTTAGAAAATCCAAAGCTCTATAGTGGCTGTGCTTATTTTCTTCTAATTCCCTAGGGAAATGGGCAGTAGAAGGAAATTGTGATCCTGACTTAGAGTGAGAGACAACTTATTTAGTCATGGCCATTCTCAGGGTTTTACCTGTTTCAAATGAAGTTATTTTAAAGCTATTTTTTGTAAAGCTTTTCCTCCCTGGTACAGGCTTCTACACTTTGGAGAGAAGCACTAGTCCATTACAATCATGGAATAGGCAACTGAAATCAAGAGACAATACCAGCACGTCTGTTTACAAATCTACAGGGAGGGGGTATTGGAACAGGATCTGGAAGTTGTGAGAGGGTGCTCCCCAAGCTTATGCTAAACGTGATTACAAATTAACCCTGCTATCAGTTGAACAGTGGCAACATTTCTCGAATTCCTTTGTGAAAATGACTGCATTTAAAGAAACAGTGTATGAGTTAATGTAGATAAGGAAAGAGGACTGATTTTGTACTAACAGATCAATAGCTCCACAGGTATAGCTATTAAAGGGTGAGACTCATTAATCTGTGCTAATGGCTTGCCAAGATTAAAACCCTCTCTCTTTCATACATTGAACATGAAAAGTAAAATAGCTCTACTGACCATGTTATTTCACGTTATTCTATTAAGTAGTCTTTTACAGACTTAGAGTTTCTATTGTTCTATGTATTTATGCATTCACTACATATTTATGTATTCATCTAAAAATGTGGATTGAGTATTGGATATATATCAGTTGGACACTGATGGTAGTGTGTAAGATGGGAAAGGTCTTTGTATTTTTTTTTAAAGATTTATTTATTTTATTTGAGAGAGAGAGAGTAGGAGATTGGGGGGGGGCAGAGGGAGAGAATTTTCAAGCAGACTCCCTGCTGAGCCTGAAGCCCCACTCAGGACTTGATCTAATGACCCATTAGATCACGACCTGAGCCAAAACCAAGTCAGACACTTAACCGAATGAGCCACCCAGGTGCCCCCATAAGGTCTTTGTATTTAAGGGACTCTCTGTCTGGAGAGGACAGAAACAAGTCCCTACCTAGGATAGAAGAGGAGCAATTACCCTAACATTTACAAAGAAGAGTAAGATGCTGTGGATGTGGTTAAAGGTAGATCAGAGACAAGAAAAACTTCCCAGGGGGGAAATATTTAGAGGAAATATAATGTATGCATAGGAATGTGGTAGATGAGAGGGCAATTTTTACCGAGATTTCGTAAGTTAATAAAACCCAACTACTGGCATGTATACTATTTGATAATTTGCACTACATCTTTACAATTGATATCAAATTAGAGATGCTTCACCCCCTTGAGAGACCCTTTATTGTCCCATGAGAGACCTGAGAGAAAAGAAGCCCAGGAAAGGGAGAGTAGGCAAGACTTGATAGCCAAAAACTGTCAGAACTAGAACTCAGGGTCAGAATTTGAATCCTATTCACCACGATAATTAAAAACAAACAAACAAACAAACAAACAAACAAACAAACAAAACAGATGAAGAAATTCGCTTACTCATTTTCAGGCACAATTGAATTATAAAATTCTTTCTCTAGGACAGTATCTTTTACAACCTATTTTAATCAGATGCTTAACTTCACCTTCTGCTCAACATTAAATGGCCCTTTATCTTCTGAAAGAGGATATAACATGAATGAAGTATGGAACTTTCTTTCATAAACTAGTGGTACTCTACCACCTTAGAAATAAGGGCTCCCAAGAAGGCATATCGGACCTCTTCATCAATACAGTCAGGTAACCATGGTTTTCTCAGCTTTTAAATTATGGAGCAGCAGTATAAGGTGTTTTGAGTTAGAAAGCTCTTATTTAAAACACAAACATCTGTGACAGTAGCAGCAGCATGTCACATAGAACTGGCCAGGGAAATTGGTTTTTGAATAATTGTTTTTAATGCATTTCCCTTCACCAGCAGTAATAAATATCTCTCCAGTAGAAACACATAAGCAGTCTTGGGTGTTGAACATTTCCATAAATCAGTAGTGTTGCCATGGAAAGACTCAGTTTCCCGGTCCCCTCCATTGCAGTGAAGCAGAGTGGGGCTCCCTAACAGCAAACTGGAGTTTGGGTTGTTTGCCTCATTCTGCTACCCCGCACCAAGTTTATTTTGCCTGAATCAACTTCTAATTTCCAGCTCTGAAAGAGAAGGTGGCGTTTCCAAGAATCCCCATAGACCAAAGCTCTAAATTGCAGAGACAGTGACCAATGTGTTCATGTTTGCATACATATACCAAATAGGACATTTAGCATATTCATTCAACAGCACTCACTGGAAAATTATTTAGCTTCTCTGTTTACGAGGCTTGTTGTGACATACTAAGAATACAATAGAGAAGACAAGCACATTCCCATTTTCTAGAGGATTAGACTGATACTAATCCAATAATTATTCAAATAAATGTTTGTTCTGTAATGACTTACATGAAATAAAGAGAAAAAAATGCTAGGAGAACATATAATAGGTAAGCCTGACTTAGTCTGAGAGGAGGGTGATAGAAGTCTCTCCCCGGAAAATAACTTATAGGCTGAGATGTAAAAGATGGTAGACATGACCAATCTAAGAGGAGGAGAAAGAGCATTTCAGACAGACGTGATTCAGAACTGAGCGTCGTGTGTTTTTGTAGCTGGCAGTGCTTCACTGTGGGTGGAGAATCAGAGTGTTATTTGGGGATATACTGTATTGGAGGGTACAATTCAGCCAACTACAGTGGAGTGTCAACATACAGATGGCAGAGCGTGCAGTAGCTGAGATCATATGAGTGAGTATAGATTATTCAGGGGCAGAGTGAAGAGAAGAACCATAAGGGAAAGAGCAATACATTAAAAGACTGAGACAAAATGAACAAAAGTCTTAGGTGTCACAAAAATCAAAGGAACAGAACACGTCACAAGAAAGGTGAAGAAATTAATGACAAACAGCAGAGAGGTTGAAAAGCACCCATTAAAATTGTCAATAACGTGGTAGTTGACTTTATATAAAGAGATTTCGGCAGACTGACTACAAAATCCTGCAGTACAGATAATGTTATCTAAAATGTCAGAAAACAGCAAAAAGATACTAATTTGTTCAGAATTCACAGGTAGTAAGCAAGAATATGAATTATCTATCTCGTTACCTCTGAGCAATAACAACAGTAGAGTTTGGATTCTGCCACAACCTAGCTGTGTAACCTTGAATATATCAACTAAACTCTTGTACCTCAGTTTCCACATCTGAAGTAGGTTAATAATCATATCTGCTTCCCAGGATGGTTCTAAGGAAGAACATGGAAAGTGGAGGTTAACAGCTCATTGGAAATTGTAAAGGGCTGTACAATGCTTGCTAACATTTTCTCCATAAAAGCGGAGAACAAGAAATACATCCTATTCAGAGATTATGGATAAGTTGTCACAACATGTACCAATATTTGAAGCAGTGTTTATAAATGGACCCAACTGGCAAATAGAATTGCTTCCTCAGTTGTATTGTTTTGGTAACTGATAAATATTTTTTACTTGTTTTTTAACAGGGAATCTAAGAAAACTTTCTAAAAACACCATATATATATTTTAAGATAACTGTAATTTCATTGGCTAAGATTTTGGAAACTGATGAAAAAAGTGTACTTGATTTCCCTCTTGTCAAACATCTCTTCATTATCATAATTTCATGACACATTTAAGAATGACTCACATAACTAGGAGAGAGAATCCAAGTTGTTGGTGGCATCTTTTGAAGAAGTGGTTTAGGAAAAAAGTGTTTAAATATAGTGAATATATTTTTGGAGTAACTAAGAGCCTAAGAAAGGAAAACAAGTGAAATTCCTTCTTTATTTACCATTGTATATAAAAATGTTCATTACTGTATCATCTAAAAAAAGTAAAACATACATTCAGAAAATTATAATGAGATACCCAAGAAAACGTTATTCATCTTTTCATCGTAATTACAATCAAGGAATCATAAGGGTTTTTTTTTTAATTTATCTACCTATTAGGACAGTAAGTAAATACGACATGAGTTTGAGTTAAGTGAGAAAAAGGAACACCACAAAAGGACAGACTCTGCAACACAGAAACATTTTGTACATGGGAAGACATTGAATGATAACATCCCAAAAGAGATTATCTTAAGGTTGTAGGATTTTGGATATTTTTGAGCTTTTTTTCTTTTACATTGTTGCTAGATGTTAGACTTTTTTATCTTTTTGAATGAAATTTTAAAAATGTACTTTTTGATATTAGAGTTGGAGAAATTAATTGAACCAGGATACGACATTGTGTTCTGTATACAGTTTATTCCCCCACCCCTTTCAAATCTACATGTGTCTGATACCCCTAATTCCATCCTTCTTCTTTTGGAAATAACCTTTTAATAGAGAACGTTGATGTCACCAGTCCGGTACTATTTCAACTTTCTGCCACCTAATCTACATCTAACCATATCTTCACCTATCTTTTCTTCCTTATCTCCCATTAGATACAGAAGGTATCTATCTGAAGTCTCAGAAACCCAACTCAATCTTGTTCAAAGCAGAATACATTGGCTTATTTATCTGAACATATGAGGACTGAGCTGACATTCATCACAAGCCTATCCAACAATATTATCAGGGCTCATTCCTCGGTCTTACTCTGCGTTATACTTGTGCATATGTGCTATGTACTTTGTTTTATCATATTCTCAAAGGAGGCCTTCATTCTTCATAAGTCTAAGGACTACAGATCTAAAGATGGGGACTATGTGTGATTTGAGAGAGATATTGCACTGATATTAAAGGAATAAACTCCACATTTACCTGGTAAACATGCTACTTCTCATTCAATTACCAGTCAGTATAACATGGGTAGGAAACCAAGTACGTGCTCAGTGCTAAATCATATTATGATTTCTTTTTTTTTTTTTATTAATAATGATTTTTTATTATATTATGTTAGTCACCATACAGTACATCCCCGGTTTTCGATGTAAGGCTCGATGATTCATTAGTTGTGTATAACACCCAGTGCACCATGCAATATGTGCCCTCCTTACTACCCATCACCGGTCTATCCCATTCCCCCACCCCCCTCCCCTCTGTAGCCCTCAGTTTGTTTCTCATAGTCCATAGTCTCTCATGTTTCATTCCCCCTTCTGATTACCCCCCTTTCTTTATCCCTTTCTTCCCCTACTGATCATTCTAGTTCTTATGTTCCATAGATGAGAGAAATCATATGATAGTTGTCTTTCTCTGCTTGACTTATTTCACTAAGCATTATCTCCTCCAGTGCTGTCCATGTTGTAGCAAATGTTGAGAACTCATTCTTTCTGATAGCTGAGTAATATTCCATTGTATATATGGACCACAACTTCTTAATCCAGTCATCTGTTGCAGGGCATCTCGGCTCCTTCCACGATTTAGCTATTGTGGACATTGCTGCTATGAACATTGGGGTGCATATGGCCCTTCTCTTCACTACGTCTGTATCTTTGGGGTAAATACCCAGTAGTGCAATGGCTGGATCATAGGGTAGCTCAATTTTTAACTTTTTAAGGGACCTCCACACTGTTTTCCAGAGTAGCTGTACCAACTTGCATTCCCACCAACAATGTAGGAGGGATCCCCTTTCTCCACATCCTCTCCAACAATTGTTGTTTCTTGCCTTGTCTATTTTTGCCATTCTAACTGGCGTAAGGTGGTATCTCAGTGTGGTTTTGATTTGAATTTCCTTGATGGCTAATGATTTTGAACATTTTTTCATGTGTCTGTTAGCCATTTGTATGTCTTCATTGGAAAAGTGTCTGTTCATATCTTCTGCCCATTTTTTGATTTGTTTATTTGTTTCTCGTGTATTGAGTTTGAGAAGTTCTTTGTAGATCTTGGATACCAGTCCTTTATCTGTAGTGTCATTTGCAAATATCTTCTCCCATTCCGTGGGCTGCCTCTTAGTTTTTCTGACTGTTTCCTTGGATGTGCAGAAACTTTTAATCTTGATGAAGTCCCATAAATTCATTTTATCTTTTGTTTCTCTTGCCTTTGGGGATGTGTCATGAAAAAGGTTGCTTTGGCCGATGTCGTAGAGGTTGCTGCCTATGTTCTCCTCTAGAATTTTGATGGATTCCTGTCTCACATCGAGGTCTTTCATCCATTTGGAGTTTATTTTTGTGTATGGTGTGAGAGAGTGGTCAAGTTTCATTCTTTTGCATGTAGCTGTCCAATTTTCCCAGCACCATTTATTGAAGAGACTGTCTTTTTCCCACCGGATGTTTTTTCCTGCTTTATCAAATATTAGTTGCCCAAAGAGCCGAGGGTCCATTTCTGGGCTCTCTATTCTGTTCCATTGGTCTATGTGTCTGTTTTTGTGCCAGTACCATGCTGTCTTTGTGATCACAGCTTTGTAGTACAGCTCGAAATCCGGCATTGTGATGCCCCCAGCTTTGTTTTTCCTTTTCAACAGTTCCTTGGAGATTCGGGGCCTTTTCTGTTTCCATACAAATTTAAGGACTGTTTGTTCCAGTTCTTTGAAAAATGTCCTTGGTATTTTGATCGGGATAGCATTGAAAGTGTAGATTGCTCTGGGTAGCATGGACATTTTAACTATGTTAATTCTTCCGATCCATGAGCATGGAATATCTTTCCATCTTTTTATGTCTTCCTCAATGTCTTTCAAGAGTGATTTATAGTTTCTAGAATATAGGTCCTTTACGTCTCTGGTTAAGTTAATTCCAAGGTAACGTATGGTTTTTGGTGCTATTGTAAATGGGATGGATTCCCTAATTTCTCTTTCTTCGGTCTCGTTATTCGTGTATAGAAATGCAACTGATTTCTGAGCATTGATTTTGTATCCCGCCACGTTACTGAATTGCTCTATAACTTCTAATAGTTTGGGAGTGGCTTCTTTTGGGTTTTCCATATAGAGTATCATGTCATCTGCAAAGAGAGACATTTTGACTTCTTCTTTGCCAATTTGAATACCTTTGATCCCTTTTTGTCGTCTGATTGCTGTTGCAAGGACTTCTAGTACTATGTTGAATAATAGTGGCGAGAGTGGGCATCCTTGTCGAGTTCCTGATCTTAAGGGAAAGGCTTCCAGCTTTTCCCCATTGAGAATAATATTTGCAGTAGGCTTTTCATAGATGGCTTTTATGAGATTGAGAAATGTACCTTCTATTCCTACACTCTGAAGGGTTTTAATCAGGAAAGGATGCTGTATTTTGTCAAATGCTTTTTCGGCATCGATTGAGAGGATCATATGGTTCCTGAGTCTTTTCTTGTTGATATGATGTATCACGCTGATTGATTTGCGAATATTGAACCACGCTTGCATCCCAGGTATGAATCCCACTTGATCGTGGTGGATAATCCTTTTAATGAACTGTTGGATTCTATTAGCAAGTATCTTGTTGAGGATTTTGGCGTCCATATTCATTAGGGAAATCGGTCTGTAATTCTCCTTTTTGAGGGGGTCTTTGCCTGGTTTGGGGATCAAGGTAATATTGGCCTCATAGAATGAGTTTGGTAGATTTCCTTCTGTATCTATTTTTTGAAATAGCTTTAGGAGAATAGGTATTATTTCTTCTTTGAATGTTTGGTAGAATTCCCCAGGAAAACCGTCCGGGCCTGGAGTTTTGTTATTTGGAAGGTTGTTTATCACTGACTCAATTTCTTCATAATTAATTGGCCTGTTTAAGAAATCAATTTCTTCCTTTTTCAATCTTGGTAGTTTATAGGTTTCGAGGAAGGATTCCATCTCTTCCAGATTGCTTAGTTTATTGGCAATTTCAATGGTGTTCGTCGTGACTTCTCCTTTTTCATTCATAATTTTAATAATCTGGGTCCTTTCTTTTTTCTTTTGGGTAAGTCTTGCCAGTGGTCTGTCAATTTTATTGATTCTCTCCAAGAACCAGCTTCTAGTCCTGTTGATCTGCTCTACTGTACTTCTGGTTTCTGCTTGATTGTAAATCATATTATGATTTCTAAGAGACAAATAAATCAGGATATTTTTCAAAAACTGGGGAAAACTTCAATGGTCTCCCTAATTTGTTGAAGTGAGCTAACTGACTTGTCAAATTTAGAAATTCAGGGCTATAAATTTCTTTTCCTCTCTCTCTTTGCCTTCTTTAGTCTCTTCTTCCTTCCCTTATCGATGTGTACTGATCTAACTTACTGCTTTTAATAGTTCTACATTATTTTATATTATTATACATTAATACATAATTAAATCACATTTCCCTATTTTTGCATAATCTCAATTTTGTTGCCATATCAATATTGAAATTAATAAATTTCTTTATATATAAATCTTGATGTACCGTATTCTTACTTCTGTAGCCTGAATTTCCCCAATGAAGGTTTTTGGAAATATTGTATGAGCGGCACAGCATTTTTTCACAAAGACTATTTATAGGTTGAATGCCCAGTCTTACTAAAGGTATGATATTCCCTCTTGACAGAACACTGTTATTTCTTAAACTCTAAACAATTTGATTTCCAAGTTTGGGCAAAAAAAAATGATTATTCATGGGATGGTTTCATTAGAATATTTTTAGCAACAAAAGTTTTAAACTGGTTCTTTGCTTTTTGCTGGTCAAGGTCCATTAGCTTTCTTCCTTCTTATGCTCTGCTTCAGAATCCGGCCAATTTCTCACTTTGAACAAAAAAAAAAATGAGTACTTTTGGTTCTTTTATAACTTAGTGTCTTTCTCGGGATAAATTCACTTTAGAGTGGGGACCACTGCACCATTTACCTATTTTGTGTGAGATTGCCTTGTACTCTTATACCAGAAAAGGTTTCACTCTCATGGGTAATTCTCAGAAGACAAACACCTCAGACTATCTAGCTCCTGATTTCTCTGCCAATTCCTGATGCCTTCATCTATTTCAAATACTTTGTTTCCTCCCATAATATTAATGATGCCAATCAACATTTCGAACATTTCATGCGTTTGATCTCATTTTATTCTCTTCCAACAGTCATCTGAAGCAGGTAGTCTTGCAATTCCCAGCTTAAGTGTGTAAACTGGGTAAGCAATGGTTAACATTACTTTGTAATTTGCTCAGGGCCAGAGGTAGCAGGATTGAACTCAGGAAATATGGAATGGAGTCTATATACTTAATTCAAAAACTTAATTTCTAAGAATGATTCCTTACAACAATGTTGACTTCCAGTAGATACAAAAAAATTGGCATCTTTCAAGGAGGATTAAGAAAGTCATGTACAGGGGCGCCTGGGTGGCACAGCGGTTAAGCGTCTGCCTTCGGTTCAGGGCGTGATCCTGGCGTTATGGGATCGAGCCCCACATCAGGCTTCTCCGCTATGAGCCTGCTTCTTTGTCTCCCACTCCCCCTGCTTGTGTTCCCTCTCTCACTGGCTGTCTCTATCTCTGTCAAATAAATAAAAATAAAATCTTTTAAAAAAATAAAAAGAAAAAAAGAAAATCATGTATTATTCACTATAGAGAAGGGCAACAGGGATTTCAGAGTTTATAAAAACAATCCAGGTCTCCTTGGTGAATTGGAGCTGAGATGGATTTTGGGAGAGAGAATTTATTAAGTACCAGCATCTATCAGTTTGTTAAATATATAAGCATGGATCCCCTCTTCAATTGCTACCAATATATAATTTTATATTAGTCTGTATTGACAGCAACAAAATAACCTTGCTTATATCTTCAAGAGTCAATCTACCACTGTCCAAACCCAAGAAGAATCGTGAAAGGGCAAGCCATTGCCAAATGAACGCTCTCCCAGAAGGAAGTTCAGTAGGCATTTTATGTTTTCTAGTGTTTTGTTCTTAAACTATCTGGATTGTCTTACTCTGGTGCTGATTGAACAAATGCCTTTTTACTTAGATTAAGGGCTTATTTCTAAGTAATGGAAATCACAACTCCTCTGAACTCTGTTTCAATCCTTGATTTCCAAACATGAAGCTTCTCTTGACATTTGAGCTTTGGCAATATTGTCATAGGCCACTGTTTGGCCTTCTACCCACTATATGGTCAATTATTTCTATTTGGTGCCAACAACCTAGTCTTAATAGTGAATTGTTGGAAAAAATGTTGATTCTCACTATCAGGTCCCCTTAAGTTCTCTTATTTGATCTTTATTTCTAGGCTTCATTACTCCAAGAAAGCTTCTGGGTTTGTGAACACATCTACATGCCAGGAGGGAGACACGCCCCAACTCTACAAGGACAGAAGCACCTGTGCTCAGGAACTTTCTGGACCTCACACTATGCATCTCTTCATTTTACTGCTCATTCATATCCTTTATTATATCCTTGTGAGTGTAAGTAGGTGTCTTCCTGAGTCCTGAGAGCCATTTCAGCAAATTATCAAACCCAAGAAAGGAGTCATGGAAATATGTCAGAAGTACAGGGGACAGCCTGGGATTTGTGATTAGTGTCTGAAATGGGGGCAGTCTTGTGGGACTGAACCCTTAAGCTGTGGGCTCTGACACTAACTTCAGGCAGATAGTGTCAGAACCGAATTGAATTATGGGACACTTGGCTGGTATCAAATAATTTCCTGATGTGTGGAAAACCCACACTTCTGGTGTCGGAAGTGTTGTGTGGCAGTAGTGTGAGAGTAAGAGAGAAAGGTAGGAGTGTTTCCTGTGCAAATATATTAACAAACACTAGTCCTATGACTAGAATGAGAATGGGAGGAACAGGTGACATTCGGGTCCAAAGATACTCCTGGATACAAAAGGTACCCAACTACATAATTGCAAATGACGGATTATTTACTGAATAACATGGGTTTGGTTTCATCTTTGGATTAACCTGCTATGTGATGTACAAATTACCTTTCTGAACCTGTTACTCCTTAGAGTGAAAAAAGAATTAATGCCACCTACATCATAGGAGTTATGGAAATTTCCTTTAAATTCTAAAATATTTAAATATATGTTCAGAAGTATTTGCTATTATTTGTTGAGTGTTTATTAAATTCCAGACTCTGTGCTAAGAATCTGATAAACACTGTCAGTTTTCATGCTCAGGAAAACTCTGTGAGGCAAGTTCATTCATTATAATAATTTCGAGGATGAGAAAACTAAAGCTCAGAGAAGTTAAGCAGCATTCTCTAGGTCTCATGGCAGGGAAATAGTGGAGCTGGAATTTGATGGACTCCAATGCTTTTAACCTTAACCTGTACTTAGCACAAGGATATACTATATAAATATGCACATACATACATATTGAATTTTCTGCTCATACATAGTAATTCGAAAAAGTGTATTCCAATTTCAGATTTTCATGCCACACATTAATGGAGCTTAAGAACCCCAAATAGGTATTGTTAAGGAAAAATACTAGGAAAAACAGACACTCCCAACTTTGCCATCCACGAACAGCACTCTGGCATCCCTTAGTTGGCCAAAGAGAAGCTGAAATGCCTACGAGCTGCCTAATGGAAACTCATCTAATTGGTGAACTAGAGTGAACAGATATAGCTAACATCTAACCAATAACAAGGACACTTACTGATGGTTGTTTGAAAAAGAACGCTTGCAGCCAGCAGTATAAGATCCCAAGAAAACCAAGAAATCTGAATGAAAAAAGTCCATTTTTAATAAGACCAGAATATACAAAGCTACTCTATGTGCCCTGATGATTCCTCACACTTTTAGGTCTTGGAGGTTACCTGAAGAATCCTCTTAGCATAATGTGTTATTCAATTGTCTAAATTATGACGCATTCACTTTTCTCAAGGTGTGAGGGAAAATGAATCAGGACTGTGAAAACAAAACAAAACAAAACAAAACAAGGTTCAAATAGTTCCAATCATGCCTGTGGACAAAAACTCTCTGCAGCTGTGAAGGAAAAAGTTTATTTATTCCCATCTCATATTAATATTGCAGGTGGGCAGGTTAAGAAGAGCTCATTACACAATAATTAAATATTTTAAGAAGTCAAAGATTTTGGGCTTTACTTCAGCTGAGAAGAACGGGCCCACAATAAGAAAGTTTTATACACTGAAACATGCAGTGGGTTGGGCACTTTGGAGGCAAATGTCCAAACCAGCAGGCGTGTTTACACCTTTTCCATTTAACACATTTTATAAAGATGACCTCTCGAGAACTGTCTCCAGTCTCCTGCTCTTAACTCACTGCCTCCTCCTGATTTTGATAATGGGTTTGCGTACTACCTCTGTGCTGTAACACGAGACACAGCCAATCTCTTCACCTTCCCTACACGTCTTGTACAATGGATAAGGTAATAGCATCAGCAATGGCATTTAACCTCTCCTGTCCATTCTAGATCAAAATGTGTTCTCATCTTTCACTCATATTGCACTAGCTAGGTCCTTTCTGTCTTTTATTTCTCCAATATTGGAAAGCAGGGCACATGTTCTCTTACGACTAACTACTTCAACAGTATTTCAATGACCTCACGGAGTCACTGAAATCATTACATTCCGACTCCCATGTCACTTATACCTAACATTTCTTCTTGAATTCAGTAACGGCGAGGCTGTTTAAGATGCATTTTTTTTTTTTAAACAAAAGGCCAGAGGGAGCAAACTGAAGGAATTTAAATAGGAAGGAAATACAGAATGTGAAACCATTAGACTCATCTGAGAAGGGCCCAGAATCATCAGCGCGCAGTTAGCAGGCTGCTGGTGAGTGTGTATTGTGCCCCATCGCGTGCAACCCTGTGACGAGTGTGCTCCTTCATGCATCCTCGTGAGCTATTCATCCCTAGAGCCATGCTGTTCAAAATGGGGTCTGCACATTAGGAGAGTCTGAGAGGAGATAATTATAGAAATTGAGAGTTAACACAGGGAACTTCTACATGAATATAACATATATTTTATGTCATTTGAATCTAAATTTTTAAGCTCATATTTTAAACTTGTTATGTGTCTCTCTTCATCTGTATTATATGATATGAACTACTGGTCTGATGCAGACTGGGAGAAAAAAACTAGTCTTCACAGGAGACTGAGAAAGCACTGCCAAGAAGATGGAATATCCCTTCACCAGCTCTGTATTCCCTCATGGCACCCTGAAATACAATAAATATTATATAATATAATAAAACCTGTTTCTGAGAACCTACTACCCTCACACCTGATATTTTCCATACGTTACATAATTTTTACTTTATCTCCTATATATGCTGTGATAGGTAATTTTACATGTCAAATTGACTAGAGCATGAGGTGCCCAAATTAAACGCTAATTCTGGGTGTGTCTGTGAGGGAATTTCTGGATGAGATTAGCATTTGAATTGGTAGACTCCCTAAAGTAGATCACCTGTCCCTGCCTGACTGATGGGCTGGGACATGAGTCTCCTGCCCTTGGATTGGGATTTATACCATNACACCACCCCCCCCCCCCCCCCCCCGTTTCTCAGGCATTCACACTTAGTATGGGATTGTATGACCATCTTTCCTGGGTCTCCACATTGCAGACAATGGGCTATGGGACTTCTCAGCTTCCATTAGCACATAAACCAAGTCCCCAAAATAAATCTCTCTCTCTCACTCCCTTTATAAACACCCACATACACACACACACACACACACACACACACACACATATAATACTGGTTATAACAATAATATATACTGATTCTGTTTCTTTGGAAAACCCTGACTAATACATATTCAAGACGAAAAGAAGTAAGATGGCTAGAAAACCAGGTACAACCCACATTCATGCCTTGTCATTCCAACATCTAGTTACGGCTTCAGCTTACAAAGAAAAATGCCAGTGCACACCCAAAACACTAACTTCTATTCATTTTGATTCTAAACTTATTCTCAGTAGCCTTTTGCTACTTGTGTGGCAGAGAGCCTTGAAGAGAACAAGAGGAAGTCTTAGTGCCTGGAATTCAGATTGGAAAACATTCAAAGGTAAGCCACCCCGGGCTCTTCTGATTTAATAAAGGCAAATTCAGTTATCTCATATTAACCCCAATCTAGGGTACAGGGGAATCATGCCCAGAGATCTCTCTGGGCAGACTTTCTATTAGATGGTAAAAAGAACCAGGCCAGGGATTAAAAACCAGTGGAAAGCACATTTGCTTAAAGAACCCTTAATTCTAGATAATGGTTGGAGAATATCCCACAATGAAAGAAAGGCACATTCTTCAAGTGATCATGCACAAAGTGTTTTTCTCTCCAACAGAACTGTGAGCTCTTGAGGGATCCTTCCTAAATATTGTAACCACCCATTGCGGGTCACTTCTTCCCCTATACTAACTTACTTCCTTGAATCTGTTTCTGCTGTTGCAATTTCCATGTCTCCCAGAGGGGCAACATGACACAGGAAAGAACATACAGTCAGTTCTAGAGACCAATAGCCTTGGGTTAAATTCTCCAGCTCTGCCACTTAGAAGCTATGTGTCCTCCTGTAATTTGGTTAAACTCTATGAACCTCTGTGGCTACATGACTACCAAACTTGCCAGGTTGTTACCAAATTATAGATGATGTAAGAATGGCAACCAATACAAGATGTTTCATAAATGATTATGCGATTGCTGTATATGTATATACGTATGCTGCATGACTTTATATCTATATATACATATATGAGTATGTTTGTATTATATATGCTTTGGCCACACTGAGCTTTGAACTCAAGTTCTTTATCTCTAAATCCCTGTTATCTTGCACAGTGCTTGGAATGATTGCTGAATGGAAGGTGGATGAATGAAATAATGAAATAATCAATGAATGAATGAATGAAGTGGAAGGGCTAAACATTAATTGAGTTATTCTGATGACATATAATGCCCTCATCATTGTTGATTGGTCCGGGGGCTACCTATCCTCCTGTGTGTTGTTACCCTTATATTTTTCGCTGTTTCAGTTTGAACATTATTTTCTCTCATTTGAGAAGACTTTACTGACCAGCTCAGATCATCTTGTTTTTCCATCCTGAAAATCTGCATCATCCACACATCTCAACTACTGATTCATTTCACTCACGAGAACTCAACAATTATGCTAACCATTGTTTTCTGGGAGCCCCTTGAGGTTGGTGCATTGTACCTTCTTGCAAATGAACTGCAATGCAAACAGAGTTACTTTGGGGAATTAAAGTTGATGTTTATGACTTAGGTATGTCTGCCACTTTTGGAAATAGCAACCCTCTCCTGAGAGTGAAATATCCTAAGATCATTACAGACCAATTCCTACAGGTTATTTTAAACACTGACTCACAAGCTCGGAAAAATCTTGGCAAGACAGATCAGAATGAAAGTGAGAGTCTGTGTAGGCTGTTGCAGTTTGAAAATTAAGACATTCGGGTAAGATCTAAGCAGGCAATAGGGGAAAAAAAAAAAAAAAAGACCACACACAAAATTTCTGAAGATAGGTGGGGAATAAGGTGTTAAGGAAAGCATTGGTAAAGATGAGGAAGTCTTTCTGCAGCTAAATTCTTAGGAAGGACAGACACATATTGATGAAGCGAAGAGTAAAATGTGTGATACTCAAGCAGCAGGGAGGTGAAGAGAGACTAATTCAGGATGGGAAGTAGGAGATAAAGTTCTGTTCTTGGCCACCTAAACAGGTAGCTGTGCATCTATTTATAGAAACATATACATACTCTACTTGATCAGCTAGTCTTCCACTTTCCTTGCCATTATTTTCAAATGTTTGTAATGAAATACTGAAAAACTGGCTCTAATTTGACTTTCTTGCCTCAACTCCTATTCTTCACCATATACTGTGCCCCACCCGATACTACCCTTGAGCCAATTTTGAGTACTTGCTTTTCTTTAACTGACCACACATCCCTTTCATGTTAAATACTATGATAATTAACTGAGGCAATTCCCTCTTTAGTCCTTAGTTGTTAGTCTAGTCCAGAGGTCAGCAAACTTTTACTGCAAAAAGCCAGATAGTAAACATTTCTGTCTATAATAAGGGCCATAGGGTCACTGTCGCAACTACTGAATTCTGCTGTTCTATGCAAAAGCAGCCCTGGGCAATATGTAAACAAATGATCATGGCTGTGTTGCAATAAAGCCTTGTTTACAGAAATGGCCAGCAGGCTGGAACTGGCCCAAGTGCTATAGTTCACTGATCATTGGTATAGGGTCTGGCATGTACCAAGTGCTCAAGGAATGCAAACTATGAGCTACTAGGTCTCTCCCTTCAGAACGGTATTCTCTCCTCCTCTGACTCCCTTATTCCTCCAGGAAACTCCCAGTCCTTTTTCTCATATGAATCCTTTCATCTGCATCTCCAGGCATATTTTCCACTATTATTTTTGTTATTATAATCCCCAACTTACTTACATTTATTGCTATTTTTAACATGCCAGGGACAAAACTCACTGCTTTAAAAACATTATCTTACACAGTCTTTACAAAGCACTATGCAGTTGTTGTTATCCTATCCATTTTCACAGATAAGAAAATTGTGTAGAAAGATTAAATAATGTACCCCAAGTCACTCACCTTGCATATACTCCTTTCTCTGTACACTCACCACCAAATATAATCCATGCATCTAGTAATGATATTGCATTCTTATTAAGGCAAGTTTCTCCTCTGTCTTCTTGGCTGTGTTGTGAAGTATGTGAAAACAGAGTTCCTGGTTTGTATAACTGAATCTTGACATTTGGTTCAAGACTTTTCCTGGTTCGGGGATGCCTGGGTGGCTCCGTTGGTTAAGCATCTACCTTCAGCTCAGGTCATGATCCCAGGGTCCTGGGATCAAGTCCTGCATCGGGCTCCTTGCTCAGCGGGGAGCCTGCTTCTCCCTCTGCCTGCTGTTCCCCCTGCTAGTGCAGGTGCTCTCTCTCTGGCAAATAAATAAATAAAATCTTTAAAAAAAATATTTTTTTGGTTCCAAATTTCCTCATATTTAAG
The DNA here is from genome assembly GCF_017311325.1 of Ursus maritimus. NCBI lineage: Eukaryota > Metazoa > Chordata > Mammalia > Carnivora > Ursidae > Ursus > Ursus maritimus. Next base: position 26,121,753 of record NW_024424786.1, read on the forward strand.
GTTAAAAAAAAAGGTTCCTGGAATTCATAATTAAATACTTAAGCTCTATTAGGGATTTCCAAGGCATAGAAATAGGAAAAATGAAAGAAAGGTCATGAGACAAGTAAGATAAAATGAGGTTTAATGTGCATCAAATGTAGATATGCATACAGAAACATAAATAAATGTGAGCTAGGTAATATTTTAAAAAGAGAGGAAAAAAATCAAAGAAAAAAAATTCCACAATCCAAGAAAGTCAGACATCTTTTAATTCAGGAGGCTTAATGAAATCTAAAGTATGAAAAAAATCCACGAAAGATTTATTAGAAAAACCCTTCAAAACACAAAGACAAACTCTTATATGCAGTGAGAAAAAGATGATTATGCTTAAGACAAACAATTAAAATGATGCAGATTCAGGTGAAAAATTATAAATCAGAAAGTAAAATAAAACTATCTTATTGCTGAGAGAAAATAACTCAACTTAGAATTACAACTTCTAGCTAAAATATGATTGGAAAATGAAGCAAAAGGAAAATGATCCTGGAAGTGAGATATAATGACTGTACAAAATTACAGCAATATAGTCTAATTTAGAAATTTAAAAGTTAGTAAAAAGACAAAACAAAACAAAACAAAAAAACTAAAGTATTCACCAAAAATAGCAGGTATGAAGGGAACAGAAGACTAACATTTAGGTATTCAAAATTCCTCATTTTAATTTGGAAGCTGGGTAATGAAGTTGAGTAAATTTAGACTTTGTTAAATTAAATATCCATTCTCTCATTTTACTGACTATATAAATAATAAAGAAATAAATTATAAAGAAAAATAAATGTGCATAACTTCCAAATTTATAGAATGGAACAGACCTGATGAAAAATCTCAATCCCACACAAATCAGAAGGCAGGATAGAAGAAAAATTAGAAGTAGTATACATAAAACAATAAAATATCACAGTGTGAATAAATCCAAATATATCAGTAATCACAATAAGTATTATATTCATCAGTTATTACTACATTATATATAATGTATATATATTTATATAATTAAATTAATCAGTTAAAAGAGATCCTCAAATCAGATTTTTGAACCCAGCTATACTATTACTATAGCCACACTTAAGACATAAGGAGAGAAGTATATTAAAATTTTTAAAAGATGGAAAGATAGAAGCAGGAAATTAATAGGTAAAATAAATGTAGGATACCCATATTAATATCAGAAAAGTAAACTTTAAGGCAAAGAACATTGTGGAACTAAAGAGGTTCAATTTGAAATTTAGAATTCAAATCTCCTAAGGAGTCATTGATTTAGCAACCAAATACATAAGGCAAAAAAACTGTCAAATTATGAGAGAAAAAGTTAAATCTTTCATCACTTTGATAAAATTTAATACTTTTCTTTGAGCAATTGATATAACATAACGGATATAGTGGCTGAGCTACTAGGCATATCCCGAGCCCTGCATTCGATAGTTTAAAAGTATTCTTCTCAAGCAAAAATTGAATATTATACCCCTTAAACAATTATTTCGCACACTATGTTCTCTAATGATAATGTAGTTAATTTAGATATCGTCATCAGAAATATAACTAGAGGAAAAAAATGAAAATGAAAAAAATGAAAAAAGAAATTTAAGTAAAAGTATACATTATTAAATACGGTAAGTTAAAAATGAGATTATCATGGAAACTGTAGTGAAAAATTAAAGAATTCCTTCATTTCAAATATGAGATTCTGTTAAACTGAATTTATAGGTATCTTATAGCTATTAATGCTTTTATAAAGAAAAAGAAACTAAAATTATTGAGACAAGCACTCAACATCACAAGCAATAAAAAGAAAAACAGAAACAACCAAAAGGAGACAGAAAGAAGAAACTGGTAGATGTGAAAAAAAATAGATGGAAAAGAGAGTAATAAATTTAATGTTGATTACTTGAAAGACTGGTAAAACAAATCTCTGTTACCACCAATCAAGAGAAAAAGAGACAATGCAGTGTAGATAATAACAAAAATGAAAAGAGAAAAAATTACAGACAGACATAGTATGGTTTTTAAAAAGTAACAAAGAACTATGATAGGAAACTTTATGCCAGTAAGTTTGGAAACTTGGATGCCAGTAAGTTTGGAAACTTGATAGCTAAACAAAATACAACATTTCAAAACATTTTTAAAGGTTTATACAGGCCTACAAATCTAAAATATATTTAATCAGTTTGGAAAAAAAAATTCAATAAACCCCCAGATTACTTTATTATTGATTTCTAGCAAACATTTAAAAAAATAGGTGTTTTCAGGGGTGCCTGGGTGGCTCAGTCCTTAAGTGTCTGCCTTTGGCCCAGGGTGTGATCCCAGAGTCCTGGAATTGAGCCCCGCAGGCTCCCTGCTCCGCTGGGAAGCCTTCTTCTTCCTTTCCCACTCCCCCTGCTTGTGTTCCCTCTCTCGCTGGCTGTCTCTCTCTGCCAAATAAATAAAATTTTTTAAAAACCTTAAAAAATATGTATTTTCAATTTTGTACAAAGACTTTTGAGAATTGAGAAAGAAACCACATTCTCAAAATTCTTTCATACTACCATAACCTTCATTCTAATGTAAGACAAGAATTATATGATGAAGAAAAATTATAGGTCAACATCTACTAAAAAATATAGATGCACAAATCATAAATAAGATATTACCCAGCCAAATCCAGCTGTGAAATAAAATTATACTGATAGATACACGTGTTTTTAGATCTGAAGAAAAAACACGGCTTTGAATTAGAAATTGTATTAATGTCATTCACCAAACTATCAGTTTAAAAGAGTCAAATTATTGGATCATGTTAAGACATTCAGAAAAGTAGACAACACTCATTTATAATTTAAAAGAAAATAAATCTTAGTAAGCAAATAATGCAAAAGAACTTTTGTAACTACACGATATCACTGCAAAACATATTATTTATGGATGAAAAATTTAAAGCATCACCTCTTAATTCTGGAATCAGGGATGCTAATTATCACTGCCTCTAGCCAACACTGCTGGAAGTCTTATCCAGGGTTGTAAACATCAAAGATATAAGAATTGAAACTAAAGAAATAAAACTATTATTCCACTCAAACTATATGAAAATGCACTGATGAAAAAAAGAACATCAATAAACATACAATTAGTAAGAGTTTTCACCAAGGTTGCTAGATATAATAAAATCCATATTCAAAACACAATGGTGGCTAGAGCAGGGGAGTTCCAGATCCACGTTGGCAGTGTAAGCCCACTACCACCCAACTCTCCCACCAAATACAACTAAAACTTCCGAGCAAATATACAATCAAAAATAGCAACAACCGCAACTAGGTAGTATTATGAAAATAAACACAAGGGGGTGAATTGTGAAGGAGAGTTGGAACTTGAGGAAATAATATACATGCAACCCACATGATCTGAATTTCCAACCTGTTTTTTTGTCTTCTAACTTTGTCCTAAAAATAAATCCCAGTCCAGAGCCTGGCGTCTCAAAAGTCTAATAAAACTTCGTATTTCTGACTTAGAGGAATGAAGAAATAGAATTGGTACAATATTTAGTCTAACTCCTGAGCCACCCATCTACTGGACAGATCCAAACCAGTACGGCAAAGGCTTAGAAATAAAATTCAGGCTATCATGCATTGGGTGCAAGACATAACTTGCAGTCTAAACCTAACGAGGTTGAAAAACAAAAACACCCACATTCTCCAGAGGATACTAATAGGATCCAGAATCTACACAACACAAACTTCACGAAGTCCCTGGTATAATCCGAAATTACTCAGCATGCAAAGAACCAGGGATCTAATTGTCTAAGGCTAGACAACCAACAAATGTTAACTCCAAGATATTTAGATATAAAAACTATCAGACAAAAACCTTAAAGTTATTTTAACTATGCCTCATTAGGTAAACAAAAATATCATTTATTTTAAATGAATAGAAAATTATCTGAATAGTGCTATATGTATTAAAGAAATTGAAGTTTCTATCAAAAACCTTCCCTGTCAAAACAGCAGGCTCATATGGTTTCACTAATGAATTCCATCAAATATTCACAAAGAGATTATACTAATCTTATATAAAATTTTTTTCAAAAAAAGGAGAGGTAATGATTATTGCTCATCATAATCCCAATATCAAAACATGATAAGACATTTTAAAAACTACAAACCCATATTCTTCATGATTTTAGATCTAAAAATCCTTTGAAACATTAAATCTAAGAATATATGTGTAATATGTCATAACGAAGTAGGATTTACTCCAGGAATGCAAGACAGTTCAACATTCAAAAATCAGTAATATTGTATCAATGGAATAAAAAAGAAAAAATCATATTACCGTTTCAATAAATGTATAAAATTTACTGGTAAAATTTTTAAAAATATCATGACAAAAAACATTATGCAAGCCAGTAATGGTAGGGAAATTCCTCAAACTGATAAAAAGGCATCTAAACAACAACAACATTACAGTCTACATTATATTTGATAATGAAAAACTGAATTGTTGGAATCATTGAATTCCCTAAGATTACAAACAGGGTGAGGATGCCTGTTTTCACCACTCAAAAAATAGGTTAGGAAAAAAGAAAGATAAACTGCCCCTATTTTCAAATACTATACAATTGCTTGCATAGAAGATCTGCAAAAACAAAAACAGAAACAAAACAACCAAAACCCTGTTAGAACTAATAAGTAAATTTAGCAAGGTCTCAAGGTAAAAAGTTAATATACAAAAAGAGCAATTGTATTTTCATATTCAAATAATAAACAATCAGAAAATAAATTTTAAAAACATGTAAAATACCTATGAATAAATCTACAAAAGATGTCCAAGACTGCTATAGTTAAAATTACAAAAAGTTACTGAAATTAAAGAAGATGGAACTAAATGGAGAGATACAACATGACCATGAATTGGAAGACCCCCTCCCCAAAGCTTCTGATCTCAAATCCACCAAGAATTTTTACAGCCATTGTTAAACTGACTCTAAAATTCATAAGGAATCCAGAATGTAAGGAATCCAGAATAAATAAAGTAACTTTAAAAACATATAAAGAATCCAGGATAAATAAAACAACTTTGAAGAACAAAGTTGGAGGTCTTATTTAACCTGGTTTTGAGGTTATCTCAAAAAGCTATGGTAACCAAGACATTTGGTAATAACACAGAGATGTACAGATCAGTGTCTCAGAAAAGAGAGCCCAGAAATTCTGAGAGCCCACACATGTTAATTCTATTTATTTTCTTTTTTTATAATAATTTTTTATTGTATTATGTTAGTCACCATACAGTACATCCCTAGTTTTTGATGTAAAGTTCCATGATTCATTACTTGCATATAACACCCAGTGCACCATGCAATATGTGCCCTCCTTAATACCCATCACCAGCCTATCCCATTCCCCCATCCCCCTCCCCTCTGAAGCCCTCAGTTTGTTTCCCAGAGTCCATAGTCTCTCATGGTTCATCTCCCCCTTCTGTTTACCCCCCCTTTCTTCTTCCCTTTCTTCTCCTACTGATCTTCCTACTTCTTATGTTCCATAAATGAGTGAAACCATATGATAATTGTCTTTCTCTGCTTGACTTATTTCACTTAGCATTATCTCCTCCAGTCCCATCCATGTTGCAGCAAATGTTGAGAAATCATTCTTTTTGATGGCTGAGTAATATTCCATTGTATATATGGACCACAACTTCTTAATCCAGTCATCTGTTGAAGGGCATCTCAGCTCCTTCCACGATTTAGCTATTGTGGACAATGCTGCTATGAACATTGGGGTGCATATGGCCCTTCTCTTCACTACATCTGTATGTTTGGGGTAAACACCCAGTAGTGCAATTGCTAGATCATAGGGTAGCTCAATTTTTAACTTTTTAAGGGACCTCCACACTGTTTTCCATAGTGGCTGTACCAACTTGCATTCCCACCAACAATGTAGGAGGGATCCCCTTTCTCCACATCCTCTCCAACATTTGTTGTTTCTTGCCTTGTCAATTTTTGCCATTCTAACTGGTGTAAGGTGGTATCTCATTTATTTTCAACAAAGTTGCTAAAGCAATTGAATGGGGGAAAGAGACTGTTTTAGAATCTAAAGCCCTGTAGTGGGTCCAGGTTATTGCTTACTGCAGCACCATCTTGAGAAGCATTTCTAACCATCTCGTCTGTTGCTGGACCCCACATCTTTGTGTTTATTAATTTCTTCTCTACTTTTGGTGCATCATGTCACTTTTTAGAAGGTGTGTACAATATATACACATACTTTTTTCGTAAGATTTTGCAGGTTTCAAAATGGTCATCAAACAGACTGTGGTATATGCATAGAATAAAAAATTATACAGGGGTGCCTGGGTGGCTTAGTTAAGCATCATACTCTTGATTTCAGCTCAGGTCACGATCTCAGGGTGGTGAGATCGAGCCCTGATGGGGCTCCAAGCTCAGCAGGGAGTCTGCCTGAGATTCTCTCCCCCAACCCCTCCCCTTGCTCACTCATGGGCACATGTGCAAGGGTGCTCTCTTTCTCAAATAAATAAAATCTTTGAAAAATTATGCAAAAATAAAAATAGAAAACTCTAAACAGAACAACATGGATGAATCTCAGATATTTTGCTGAAACAAGCTGATCACAAGAGATTCCAATTATAACAAGTTCAAAGCCAGGAAAAATATTTATCTTGATCAAAAATCCTCAGTGGTTCTCTGTGTTCAGGAGGTGGCATAGAGAAGACAGATTGCAAGGCAATGACAGAAAACTATCTGGGAGATGAAAATTCTCCATACCTTGATTGGAGTGCTAGTTATATCGGTATTTGCATTTTCAAAAGTCAATGATCTACATACTTAAACTGTGTGAATTTTATTTTGTGTAGATTATATTTCAGTAAGGTTGATTAAAATAGTTTCCAAATGTTTCATTCTGATGTACAGAAATACTTTTTTCTGGTTTTGCTATATATATAAATTTTATAGTAATATACATTTATATTAAAGTACCTAATTTTGAACAGTTTGAATATATATAGTATGTATATATACTGATATATATAGTTTTTTTGAATATATGTACAGTTTTCTTAAATACACATACACCTATAGTCCCATAAAACTGTTACCACAAATCTGGATGATGGTCATTTCTACAACATGATGGTAGTCACATCAGGAGTCTTTCTCCATCTCTTTTGCTCTTTTTGACTTGCACTGGTCTATCCCAAGAATATTCAGTATTTTTTTCTCCTTGTCCCTCATAGAGAGAGCAAGTCTTATGACAACAGGCTCTAGTTTCTGCTTTACTTGGCTCTGGGTGGTCCATCTTGCTCTAAATAATTAAATTTATGAGTTCCAGAGTCACAGAAACCTTAGGGGGTGTTGGACATTGAAAACTATAGGACAAGGAGGTTTGAGGTCAGAAAGTTCCTGAATTTCCTCTTCCTCTTTAAACTCTGAGATTCTATCTCCCAACCGAAGATTCCCTCACTCAGCAAGGGAGAAGGTGGCAGGATTGCTGTCATGACCTTTTACCTTTTCACAGTCTTTTCCTCATGCTAATTTGATTTCCTTTCAAGTTAACAGTTGGCCTAATTGATATTTCTACAGCACCCACATCATCTTCCCTTTTCCTTCTTTCCCCCCATCTCAGAAGTCTTTTGAGAGGCAGGAAAACGATGAACTAGATGAGGCCAACACTTACCTGACTAAGATGGGTTGTGACAATGGGTAAATTCGAGTTTAGATTCCATTTCTCCCAGCCCCTGTGCTCATTCCACCTCATCTGGCTTCAATCCCAATTTCTTGTTCTTGTTTTATTTCCCTTCTGCAGTTTCTTTCCTTGAGTTGCATTTCTGGTGCCAGGTGGGAAGGGCAGCTGAGCGCTGTGGAGGCGGGAGATCCCGAGAGCTAGACGCACCTGCTAATGATGTGCTCTGGCACAGCAGTTCAATCCAGCCACGGTGATGGATGGCATCACTGGAGAATAACCCGCAAAAGTGCTCAACTTTTTTCATGAATCTGCAGTTTCTTCTGAAAAAGTAGAATTTTATCAAATGATACAGTAAGACATCTGTTTCCTCCAGCGGTGACTTCTAGACAGGGCAACATCATACTGAATAGAGCCCGAGACTAATTCCTAATTGAACTGATCTAGGTTCTGATTTCAGGTTTTCAGTCTTTAGAAAAGAGGGAACATATCAGTATTATTATTATTTTTAAAAGTTTATGTATACTCCAAGAAAATGGAAGGCGGATGTGAAAAGGTCATTCATTCACTTGTCAACACATACTCACTATGATATGCCAGCCACTTTGCTAAGATCCACCATCATTATTTCTAATGGCCACAGAGAACTGTTGCTAAATCGATGCGTATGCTTTCCTGAGTTATGGGAAATATTTCCTACTAGATTCACATTTCTCAAGAGGAAAATGGCAGAAATTCTAAGCTATCAGTAAGTACTGTTGCTGAGGGCAGCTGAACGTCTGGGAGATGACTTGCTCATGACAAGGGCATCAGTGATCCTTCATGGCTTTTGAGCAATGTCCTTGGGGCCTTACTAATTGTCATGTGTAGAGATTGCTTAGCAACTTAGTGGTGGTATTAACAGAAGAATAAAGAAAAGTAATGCTTCTATTTTTTTAAAACAAAGTTAATATAGAAACAACACAGTTAAATCTAAACGATAAACAAGTAACTCAACACCGTTTTGCCTATTGACATTTCAACAGCAACATATTTAAACCGGACTCATTAGAGCCCTTTAGCACATCTTACATGTAACAACAACACTCAAACAGCCATAGGAACATTGAACCAGAGGACTAATTTATCTTGTGGTCAAGCTCGACAATACCATTTGATGCACTAACACTTCTTTCCCTACAAGGATACCTGCTACACAAAATCCATTATGGCAGAAACCTGGCACAAAGCTCATTTGAATAATATTTCAGGGCTTGAGATCGTCTAGTCTGACCCATAATTTTTAAAATGAGACGACTGAGGCCCAGGGAGACGATTTATGAACTTTAGCCTTGGTAATAATAGAAAATGTGCTTGTTTCTAAATAGGTGACAGTGACAATAATCACTGACCAGATAGGAAAGTTGAGTTCCTGCTTTTCATGTCTTTCTTTTCTCCTCTTTTCTTCTCTTCCTCCTCTAAGTCTGTCTGTCTTTCATTATACTTCTCTTCTCCCTGTGTGTGATGTACCTTATTCCAAAAATAATTTGTTGGTTGATATTTGAGTAGAACATAGTACAAAAATGTAATCAGGACAACAAAATATCTAAATGCAAACTATCCCAGTTTGTGTCATTTGGAGCAGTAACAATGTTACAGAAAGATATTTTCTATCATTCATGGATACTTCTTAAGATTACATTTTGGCATTTTTCAAACCTTAATAGCTTGTAACCCATTACTGTCTCAGTAATATAACCAGCATTACAAGATACAGAAAAGGAGGGAGAAACACTGAGTTTTTTACATTCTTCCTTTAAAGCAGAAAACAGACAGAAATAAAGCAGAAGGGAATTTCTAAGGAATTATAAGCAACTGAGATCAGCCATATGACCATTCAGTGTTATTAATGATACGTAAGCAGAAAGAGGGTTTCAGAATATTTTTACAAAGCAGGGAACACAGATTACAAGGCGTGAATTCAAAAGCCTTTTGAAAAAAAGACCAGATCATTTGGTGGACTCATTCATTCCTCTGCTAATAGACCCCCTTCTCCATCTCTATCTTTCTGTCTCTTTGTCTCAATCTCTCTCATTCTCTTTCTTCCTTCCTTCCTTCCATTCATCCTTCCCTCCTCTCTCACTCTCTTGCTTTTGTTTTTACTCTACCTCTCCTTTTATTCTCTGTCATAGTAGGAAGTATTATGCTCTCACTGTGTCATTCTGTACTCATTACAGAAGTTGAGTATTGTATAAGTTTGTAAAATGCAAATGTGTTTTATCAACTTTGAACAGCAAGATTCCCAGAGATGCCAAGATGGAATTAGTCCATCCCAAACATATCAAAGCCAGTCTTTCAGGAAAGGAACTGAGTCTTGATTTTGGGAATGACCAACATTCCCCTTGGCTGCTTCTGTCCCAGAGTGCATAGCAGCCCAAGAATTTGAGATGATGCCTGGCATGTGACTAGTCTTTGTTTGCTAAAATTTGCTCTCACAAAAGGATCTGAGATTCACTCACACTATAATAAATAACTGAAGAACATTTAAAATGCTAGAAAATGGATTACAGGTTTTAAAGATATAACCCTTAGTGTGTAGGTCCAGGCACCAAGTTAAGAGATTACCTTGGAAATATTAAAATCAAATAGATAATGAAGGCAATCTCACACCCTTCCAACAGATAATACTGGTTGGCTCTGGGGAGTGAAAATTAAGGGAGAGAAAGAGAAGAAAAGAAAGAGAAAAGGAAAAAGGAAAGGGAGGGGGTTGGTTATTGGATAGCATAGGGACACAGTACAAACTGAAATTAAAATCCCCAATTAATGTGTGGCCACAATATTAGATTGTATGTAAAAGAGATAAATTAGATTATATATAATCTCCGTGGAATTTATCACTGTCAATAAAAATGACCTCTTCTAACCCCACTTTGCCTTTTCTTATGTTTCTCAGTATGCTATTTTCCTGATCTTTCCTCTTTATTATAATGTTTGAGGCATACTTTTTGTGTAAGAGAAAGAAAAAGAATCCTTGAATGCACCTTGAGCTTGTCTTAGGAAAAGCAAGAGAGAAGCTCAATGGATATGCTAAATAAATACCACTGGAGCAAGCAGCTTAAGGTTGTGCCCTAAAACTTTAACTGAGCAAGACTTTCTCAAGATAAATCATGAATCAATGCTGCTCTTTCCCAAGTGCAGAATAAGACTATAGCCATACTTGAGTATATCTCCTTTACCTCTCTTGCTTCTCCCTCTTTCTTAAAACATGATGAAGTTTCCGATTCATTCATTTAATAAACATTACTTTTTTTTTTTAATCCTTCCTGGGACTATCCCTCCAGATTAGCTGATACTCAATGCAAACATGACTTTTCTAAATTCTTTTACTGAAAGATTCAGCAGTATCTTCTAAGTGATACATTCAAACTTGAGAAAAGTTTTGTCCCTTGTCTCAAACAAACCCCTTTGCCTTTTGCAAGCTATGCCCTTTATTAATTGTATGAATTGAGATATGTTCTTTAGCGTCCTTAAACACAAATTTCTCATCTATAGTATGGTGTATTAGATTAGCTCATCTCATCATGTTGATATGAAGACTAACAAAGCAGGACCTCAACAAGCAGTTATTTGAACCCAGACCTAGCTGTGTAGGGCATATTTGCTTCTTGTACAATAATCCTGAATGGAGATCCTCCGGTATGGCCTAAAGGGAGCTGGACATCGTTAAGTCCCACATGAGCAGGCTGGGTCTTCTGCTAGACAAACTGCTTCCACACAGTCAAAGACCTACTTTTTAGATAAGACTGGAAATCACCAAACATTAGCACTTTGAGCTTTTCTAGTATGTCAGAGAAGGTTTGGGTTTCTTGAATGCAAATAACCTACTCCATTTTCCATCTCTGTAATTCTCCCTCAGAGCCTTACACTCTGTGCTACACTGGATCCCCTGACTGGAAATTAATAAAAAAGAAAAATCCTTACACTCAGCATTCAAACTCAGTCAACATTAGCTACCTATGTCTGCATGAGTCATGTTTAGACTTCATGGTATTACAACATGTTTAGGGAAAAATAGCCGTTTAATATCTAAAGACCTCCAGATCTCCACCAGGTCTCTCGGTTTGATGTAGTGTCAGTGTCAGGAAAGGTCCAATCTATACTGGTACCCAGGCAGGCTTGTAGTCTGGGATCCCCTTAAAGTTATATTCCATTAATATTTTTAGTACTTATTTATAGAGAAAAATAAATGCTGTATAGAATAAGGAAAGAAGGTGGCGAAGAAGGATCATTATTCACAGCTTTCAAGCTCTGTTTTATTATACCAAGAAATTCAGCTCAGGTCCCCAAGGTGCAAACTCACTAACCAATCAAAAACCCTACAGCTAACCATATCTAGTTTCCTTAGAAGAAAGTTTTTTAACAGTCTTTATTCTCAGTAGAAAACTTGGAATGTTGCCAATACCTTCCCCCACAACCCCTCACCCCTCACGCCAAATAAGTGGCTTACTACAGTAGTCCTTCCAACCATTTGAAAGTATTCTTAAAAAGTCCATCCTTTTATATTTCCAATGTGTGTGTGTGTGTGTGTGTGTGTGTGTGTGTGTCTATCTGATCACCCTCCCTTTGGATATCCTTCTAGGACTACTGGTGGGCAGAGTACAGTTTTGCCTCCAGAAAGCTATGGAATGGATCATTCCATATATATTAATTAAATCACCCACAATTTGACACTAAATTCAATGATGAAAATGTATATCCTATTAACTTCCTATCCCAAATTAAGTCCAGCCACATTCATCTCAAAGGCTTTTGGAAATTATACAGTAAGATCAACTGGTAAAAGAAGATACTCTTACTATAAAATGCCAACAACATAACGATGCCCCAAAGTAGGAATTAAATTCCTCCCCCAAATCAGATTACTGGGAATAAATAAATTCAAGATTAAGTCTCTTTGCTGCTGTGAATTCAAGTCCAAAGGAAATTACCTTGTTTCTGTAAGTTAAAGTACAAAATAATCCAACATTTTAAAACTGTCCAATGAAATTAAATTTCAATTTTTAAATGCTGCTTTCTCTTAGCTAGATGGCTTCCTTTTGCCCAGGTAGAGCTGAAGTTTGGCCATCATCAGTCCTGTCATTGTCTTCCATTGGAATAGGTATATCTACTAGTTTACTAGAGCTGTCATAACAAAATACTGGACTGGATGATTTAAAGAACAGAATTTATTTTCTCACAATGCTGGTGGCTGGAAGTTGAAGATCAAGGTGTTGGCAGGTCTGATTTCTTCTGAGGCCTTTGTCCCTCTTCCTGTGTCCTCTCATGGTTGTCCCTCTGTCTGTGCACATATCTGATGTCTCTCTGTATGTCCAAATTTCCTTTTCTTATAGGAATTCCAGTCATATTGGATTAGGGTCTACCCTAATGACTTATTTTAATTTAATCACCTCTTTAAGACCTTATCTCCAAGTGCATACATTCTGAGGTACTAGGGGTTAGGATGTCAACACATTGATTTGGGGGGAACACAACTTAGCCTACAACATCAAAATTCTTTAGGACTGTAGAAGTTTAATTCCATGTCAACTCTCTAATGGGTCCAAAGTGATCCCAGGACAGACAAGATCATCAAAACGCTGCTCCAACTCCCAGAAGAAAAGAAAAAGTCAATCCCCAACACCTGAAATAGTTCATCCAGGAATCTATCCAGCATTTAATGTTGATAGAGTCTATTGCAGTGACTCAGTGGTGCCTGAGAGTTGGCAGACAGGGAAACCCTTCCTCGTACTACAATGCCAATCATCATAGGTCTCTCTGGAGACCACCACTGGGAGTTTATTCTCAGTTGGAAAGACTCTTCCATCAGTAGGTTAGCCCCACTTATTTCCTATGTGCCTGGGGAAAAAATGCACCGTATATATTGTCTCTTCACATAGAATGACTTTCCAGATAATTGTACTTTATGAGTGCTAAATAATTCCAAAAGTGGCAGCCACTTATTGAGCTATTATTTATTTTCATCCAGAATATTAAAAATCTCTTGGTTTTCAATTTTGATTTGATCCCCATGTCTCTGGCACCTTCCCAGTGAACTGAGGACGCTTCTATCTGGTAAAACCATCCACAGGTTCTTCTAGGAGTAGGCATTTTACACCTGTGCCAGTAGATTTGCCTTTGGCTATGTAATTGCTAAGTCTAAGATATGGCTCCTAGGGAGCTCCCAAGATGCTGTTGATGCTTTGATGGCAAGAGGCTTCCTGAGGACCGACATTTCTGCTCGTGCTCCTCAGACACCATCGGTTTTCAACTTTTGAACATTCCACACACTGAGCAACAATTGGGTTTGCTATATCTTTTTCTTAAGTAGTGGCAAATTCCTCTAGTATTCTACTTCCTTCCCTCGTTTTGTGCTTTTAGGACATTCACCCCCTTAACTTCCTAAGAGGTGAAACTGCTTTTTTTTATGCAGTTCTTTTTTTTTTCATCTTTATTTCATATCTGGCTATGGCTGTTTGCTGGATGTATGTGCCTTATTTTTGTTCCTTTGCTTTCCAGCCCGACAATTTTTTTTTCTAACATACTTCTTTACAGTTTGTTTTATGGTAAGATTTATTAAATTTTATGGTAAGTGATATGAAATTAATGAGTTTTGAGTACATTAAAGCAACCACACTCACCTTATTACATTGGATCATAACACCCAGTGAGTCATCTCCTATCAGATAAGAATTGAATAAAACATTCTCTAAGTATTACAGAAGAGAGACAAGTTCATTAACAAAAAACCAAATCAAGCTGGTAACATAGTTCTCCTCCACAGGACAACTGATAACTCCAGTGGGAGCGATGAACACATGGTTTTAAGGGACACAGGCTTCAATGCAGATTCTATATAGCGTGGAGGTCCATTTGTAAAGACATTCTCAGTTGTACAAGAGCCCAGAAACATACTGGTTATCTGCACTTCAGGAAACATTTATTCAAAGAGCTATTTGGGTCAATCAGAGATGAAGTAAGAACTTCTGAGTGAGTAGTGAGGCACCAAAGGACTGTGACAACTGTTTTATCAGGTAAACATAAATTCTAGATACATACAAAAACCAAATTTTTTTTTTTTGTAAGAAAGCATGTCAAATTGAAATAAAACAAAATAAAACTTCCTCATCTGGGGCTTTAATTCTAAAATATATGAGTACACTTTAGGACTTGGTAGGAAGAAGGGATGACAGCATACTAAATCCCTATATGTAATAAGGATGTGCCATAATTATTACTTCAATATAAAAGTATAGGCTAATATATAATTAGGTATGATTTTAAAAAGCAAATTAATTACTAGTAAAATTTTTAAGCAGGATGCAAAACAATAAGAGACAAAAATAATCAGGCTATGAGGTCAAACTTGGAAAAAAATTACATAAATATAAAATATGTAAGTGTAACTCTACCACCTATGATGGAATCATGTATTACTTTTTAAATACTTAAAAAAATTTTAAACACACTCTTTTTTCAGTTAATAAAACATAATTCATATAAATGCTATTTATAAGTCTAAAACAAAATGAGAGAGAAAGTTTAACAAGTAAAATTTTGGACAGATTTTAAAAAGAAAATAAATACTAAATTCATATAATGTGAATTGCAGAAAGAAATAAAAGCATTAAATGGAAATAAATTAAGATATAAACTCATAAATCATAACTTGCCTAGTAATATGGTATCAACGTAAATAAAGGAAAAAGAGTTTCACATACAGAAAGTTATTGCAAGATCCTGGGAAACTTTTCCATTGGATCAAGGAACATTATTATAATGACACAAAGCTTGAATGAACAACATACTAGCTAAAAGATTAAAGCTTTAGAAGTAGACAAAAAATACATTTAAATCCCAGCTTTCAGCTTAATAAATGTAAATTTTAACAGAAGCACCTTCTTCAGGTTAGTTGGTCTTTGGAATATTTAGTGGCCTCATGTATACAATATGGAAACTAATAAATAGCTTTCTGGGCTATTGTGTTATTAAGTATAATGCAGAAGAAAAAAGTTTAGCACGGTTTGATATATAGAAGGAGTGCAATATATTTTAATTACTATCATTACTATTCTTATTACTATGTATTGACAATTTACCCTACAACCAATTTAATTTTGACAAATGGACCATATGTTAAGCTTCCCCACAGAGGTCTCAACAAGTATAAGGGATCTACAATATAACAAACACGGAAATTAATATCAAAAGTTTACATAAAATAAATGTTAGAATTAAAATAAATGTATTTCTCACACATGAACTCCTTTGACATAATTACATAGCTATTGCTTATAAGTGAAAAGTAGAGTAAAAAGAGTAAAATAGACATTCTCACTCAAGGAACCAATAGCACACATGAGGAGAAGAACCCAAGTGTTACACCCTTAAAGTCAGGAATTAGACAGAGAATCCTACCATCAACAATCATAGACAATAAACAGTGTACATACTATTAAAACACATTTTACTAAAAAACAAAACTTTCAATTTAAATAAATGAGTGGAAAAACTTAACCACTTTCTCTATAGCAGCCTTACCATTTTACTTACCTCTTAAAGAATTAATGTTCAATTACGTATTAATGAACTTACAGAATGATACCAACTGTAATTAAAATTCCATGTAATTTTAAAAATATTTGGCAAAGTTGTCTTAAAGAACATGTAAAATAATAAAGGGTAATAATTACTAAGATTTTAAAAAAAGGACTAATGTGAGGCAACAAATAATTCTAAATTAGCTAACAGAGCTATTTGTATTTAATAACTATATATGTATATTCTACCGTCATTTAAACTTGTGATATTTCTCAGGAACAAACAAGTAGACAAAAAAAAAAAAAGAACATACAAAGCTCATAAAACCTTAGTGAAGGTAAAATTGACAATTTAATCTCATGGAGAAAAAAAAGCTTTTTCAGTAACAACTTTTGGGAGAACTACTAGAAGAACAAAACACAACAAAAATTGAGATTCACCTCTCTTAACCTCTCTTAACACATCCAAAATGTATAAAGGAGCTAAATGTAAAATAAATGTCTTAAAATAAAACAAAACAAAACCTGGAAGGTTTTTAGAAGTACTAATAGAAGCAATGACTTATGTTGTTTAATTTTGAGTGTTTTACGTGAGATAATACATGAAAAGAATTTAGAAGTAGAGAGATACAGAATGATAGACTTCATTGTTAAGGATATGACTTTAGAGCCATACATTCTCATTTTATGATGGGGAAGGAAGAATTTATAGGAAAAATATGCTCGATTTGGTTACATATGACACTTACAAATTATTTAAAATATTACATAATAATTACACCAACTTTAAAAGGCAAATGACAAATTGAAAAAGATGTGTACATTTTATTTAGCAAATTGTTCTTATCCTTCCTACACAAGAAGCTGTCAACAGGTGATGGTCGTCAGAGAGCTACAACAGCCAGGTAATTCAGAGACTTTTACCTTTTACCCTCTCCCTCTTCCACCCCTTCCTGGGCCCAGGAGGGGGGCTGAATATGAGATTGGAGTTTTTAAACTAAACAGACCTTCATTAAATACTTCAGAGATGAATACTGTTCAAGGTACTCTTAAAGGATGTGTTATCTTCTGGAGACAAAAGAACTAACATGACTCAGTTGGAGTAACCACTCAGGGAAAAATCAAGCAATTCATGTTTGTGTCAGAACATAGAACACATCAATTTATTTACATCATACTTGAATACATATATATCAAAGAGGCTGGACAAAAAACCAATACTAAATGTTAGCCACAGCTATCTTTAGGTGCTAAGATCCGTAAGTACTGTTGAATATATTCCACGAAATTTTCTGTATGTTCCAACATTCCATGACATACACACATTAATTTAAAAGGCAGTGAAAAAATTATAAAAAATGCGGGTGGGTGACTATAAAAGGTGTAGTTCATGGATAAGTTAGAAAGAAGAAACTATGTATATTTTCTCCTTGCAACCACTTAAAACCTCTTGTTGTCAGGCAAGTCTTGACACAGGATAACTTCGGGAGTTGCCAGTGATAAGTCACCTTCTATCAATCACTCTTGTTAGGCTGTGCAAATAGCCCTCTGAGACCAAGGGCCAGCGAAAGCGGAGATGTGGAGCTTGAAGGGAGAATCCAGTAATAAAAGCCCCAAATGCATATGGAGGTAACAAGGCACGCTAGGGGAGTTGTATAGGAGAGGACAGAATTCTGCAGAACACCAAGTTCTCCAATTAGACCAGGGGACTGTGTAGTTGTGCAAAATTCTTAGTCTCTGGGTATTGTTAAAATAGAGGCTCTGTGGCTTAGGTTTTAAGAATATAGATTTCAAAGCCAGGTGCGATACAAAGCAGCCCTGTGCAGGTGACCTGTTTATTTCAGCCCTTCTCTGAAATGAGAAGTACTATAGAAGCAATGTCTTAGGTTGTCTTACTGTTGGGTGAATTCAAGAAGATAACATAGGAGAAGGGTTTTCAGGTGAAGCTATAGAATAACAGAATTCGTGGTTAACATAGTGACTTCAGAACCTCCCTGACCAGATTTTTTTTTTTTTTTTAACTTAGAGAGCTCGCAGGTATGAGCAGTGGGGAGGGGCAGTGAGGAAGGGGGAGAGAATCTTAAGCAGGCTCCACACACAGCGGGAGCCTCCCGATGGAGCCTTCCCACAGAGCCTGACAGAGCAGAGCGGGGAGCCCCGTGGAGCCCCACGGAACCCAGGGCAGCCCACTGCAGGGCTCTGTGGGCTCTATCTCATGACCCTGAGATCACCACCTGAGCTGAAATCAAAAGTCGGTTGCTTAACCTACAGAGCCACCCAGGCACCCCTCCCTGACTGGATTCTTATCCCAGATCCATCACTTGGGTAAGTTACTTAACCTTTCTGTGCTTTGGTTTCCTCATCTGTAAAATAGCGATGGTAGGGGCACCATGGGATTATCGTGAAGATGGCTGAGTCCACAGACAGTAAGGTTTATAGGAATACCTGACATAGAATCAGCTTCCAATAAATGTCAGATTTTCTAAATCACCATTTTATAGATGAGAAAACTGAGGCCCAGAGAAGTTAAGCAACTTGTCCAATGTCACCAATGAGTCAAGAGTTTACATTTAAACTCAGTCTGTCTGGTTTGATGGTGTTTTCTTAATCATTGTACTGACTGTATTCAACTGATTTTTGCAGTTACTAGTTAAGTCAGAGGTGGTTAATGAGGATGCTGTCAAAATATTTCCTAGGAACTGAGAAGGACAAAGGAAGATTAAGAAATGAGTACTGCTCATTTCTTATACAGCGGCTATTGCCCCAATCCATATATATTTATATAGAGATCACATTTAACCCTTCACCTCCATGATGCATGTAATATGATTCCCATTTACAAATTAGGAAATTGAGCCTGAGGAAAGTCATGCCTTACTTATGCATGAAAATAACATCAGAATTCAAGTCTGTCTAACCTCAAAGCCTGGGTCTTTCTACTCACAACCTAGCTCCAACGTCTTAATATCTGCTCTGATGATATTTGGTTTACCCCTGGCATACTCACCATGCTCCTAGGTTCATCCTTCATTTAGAACAATGCATGGGAAGCGTTTCCATTTCCTTAGCTTGCCTACAAGTCTCAGTCTCTGAGGAAAGCCAAAATGGGTGGTCAGGAGACAACACGAAGTAAAATAATCAGAGCTTCACTGACCTCTGCTCAAAAGAACGCTTTTCCAGAAAAACAGAAATTTGTCACGGATTCATGATAAAAAAATAATACAATAGTTCCCATCTTTAAAGCCCTTTGGTATTGCTCAGGTGCTCTGCCAGGTAGAAAACACTGATATCCTTTCTCCTTCTTCGATCTGGACCTTGGATTCTTTGACATTTGGGTGCTGAGTCTTCAGTCTCAAGACTCGCAGGGTAGCTGCTCCAAAGGGATGCTGTCTATGCTCCACTTCTGGTGAACGCTTCAACTTCTCACAGGAAACCCGAGATTACATTTGTAGGAGGCACTTATCCCTGCCTCCATAGCCTCTGTTTCCCCTCTTTCAGCCAGCAGCGCTCTGATTTCCTTTTGGTGAGTTACTTCTCCACCATTGTGTTAGCCTTACAGTTTGGTGGGACTGACCCCACTCCTCGCTTCAGGATGGGGCTGATTGACTTGAGCTAATCCTGAGGTTCTGTTTCCTCCAGCTATACTAATTGGTTCAGGAATGGATGAACAATCCAATTTGGGACAAAGAAAGAGACTGAATCTACATTCGAGCAGAGGCCTGCCGGAAGTCTCTTCTCTCTCTTCCCTTGGTGCTGCATGGGTAGGTGTGGGAAACATTCTGGAGCCTGAAGATGAAATGGACCCTGCCAAGACTGGGTGAGGATGATAATAAGCTGCTACTACAAGCCTTAGTAGGGACCAGCCCTATTTCTAAACTATTTTGGTTTTATGAACCAATACATTCTACATACTTCTGCTGATTTGGATTGGGTTTTCTGTTACTTAAACCTGCAGAGAGAACTTAACACAGTAGTGTATGTCATCAGGGAAATGCAGACCTGGTCTAGCAACCCCTAAAATCCTAATGGATTTTATGGAAAAATGAATCTAATATACACATTAGAAATGTAACATCTTCTCTCACAGAATAGGAAACACACCTAATGATTCTCAAAAGCTTTCTTGGGTTCAGCTGCAAATAATTTTCTTTAAAAAAATTTATTTATTCATTTGAGAAAGAGAAAGAGAGTGTGCTCCTCAAGCAGACTCCCCATTGAGCACAGAGCCTGAGGACTGGGGGCTCAATCCCAGGACCCTGAGACCATGACCTGAGCCAAAAGCAATAGTCGGACACTTAACTGACTAAGCCACCCAGGCACCTCAATAAATGTACTTTTTATGGTGGTATAACCATGGGTAGTTGCAGGGTAGTCACTCCCACATCAGGTATTGTGACACCAGAGCCATGATAGAGAGTAAGACTGAATCTTCCCTACATTAGAGAATCTGCCGAAAATACTGGCCTCTCCTAATGATGCCGTTGTGAATTTATGGCCTCGTGTTGCTCTCCGGTGCCTGCTGGTGCAATAACATTGCACACTAGCCTCACATAGGGAGGGTAAGCTCCAAGCTTTGATGGCGTGGGAGCCACTATAACATCAGACTAAGCTGAGAGAAGCTATATGAATTGCTAAAGAGAGAAACAAATATGCCAAAGATTCTTGCGGTCTAGTTATAATCATATGCTTTTGGATTTCAAACACCTCAGTTTTCAACATTCGGAGAAGTATGAAAAATCATTATTTGAGCACCAACTACTTTATATATCAGGCATCACCAAGACAAGCTTTACACATATTTGCAAAAAAAAAAAAAAAAAAAAAGACGCACATATGTGTGCTTTTAGCGACGTACTATTTATTTTTAAAATATGGAGGGCTGCCAAAAAAGAATGGACACCCTGAAACTGAGATCCTAAGCATTGTGAGGCAGTTCAGAACTTCTCATGGCAATTCTTGCAACAAAGTATTGATTGTGGAGGCCGGGCTTCAGGAAATTTTAGTATATGGAGCCACCAGGACTCTGAATTCCAATAGATCGCAGTAAAATACACATGCTCTTGTTTGCCATAATATTGCTGAAAAACACTGCTGTGTTCATGATCTGCTTAGAAATGAAGTAGGAAAGTGCTGTGAAATGAAAGCTTATGGCTGAGTATAGGTGGTCCATGATCACCAAATGGTCAGGTAACTCTTTTTCCCTCTAATTACATGCTTCCATTCTCCTTTTGATACCCAGGGACATTGTTGTTGTCATGAATGGACCTTGGAGCTAAGAAAAAATGGCTATTTGCAACTCTGAAGACCATCAATTCTAATTGTACGTGGTGTATTTAATCTTAGATTGCAAAAATTTCTCCATCTATAAAATGCATATAGTTAAATTTGGTATGAAGATGAGATATAATGTAAATGAAACCACCTACTATGCTTACTGAGTGCCATGAAGATTGTTCAGTGGGTGACTCCGTAGTTGAGTTGTGCAATGCTTAAGGCCACTGGGGCCCCCAGCTGCCCACCATAGGACAAGAAGGCTATTAATTCGAGATAGATGCTCGTGAGAACAACTGGTTTTAAAGATTGTGGATGGGCTGATCAGAGGGTTGGTCAGCTAGCCCTGAAAATATGAAAATATATTCCGAACAGCATGAATAACTTCTCTTCATTTAATCAGAAAGTTTTGCTTTCAGATCCATACCAAATCACCTTGACCTTCTTTATTCAGCTTCAACTTTCTTTTCCAGAGCTAGGAGAATGCTAACTATTCAAAACGGCATAGGGCTCCCTTTGCTTATTGCAAAACACTATGAAAGAAATCCTCCATCAGAAAACAATGATTCCAGGGCAGACTCTACTAGCACTGAATTCTTCTGTTCCTCTTATGGGCCATAAAATCATCATGAGGTCCCAACCAGTATAAATTCCTGTTGCTGCCTCAGGTCACCCAGTAAAATGCCAGCTTCATTGACTGATATTTAACAAGATGGACTTTTTTTTGAAGAATCATTATTCAAAAACAAAATAACAAAAACCAAACCGCTATCTGAATAAGCCATCTACCACGAGTTGCATCTAGTCTTTGACATAATTCATACCACTGTTTATAAAATTTAATCACTATTAATTATAACCAGATGCAAAAGAGTAATAGCTAACTTTTCTTGAGTGCTTCTGTATGCCAGGAACTATGGTCATCAATTTACAACAACCCTAACTGGATAGGCATTATTATTACAATAAATTAATAAACATATTATAATAAATGTAGAGGTGACCCAGGGCAGGCACAGAGAGGACATAGGTCCTACTCGCTCATGTTTTCTTCACTAGTAAATATTATGGCCCAGACGGGGACCTAGGCAGTCTGACTCCTGAACTGAGCTGTCTGTTGATTGCATGACACAGGAAAATGTAATTGCTACCTCATTTTTCCCATATGCCCTTTTGCAATACTAGCAGACCTACATTATATATTATAGCTTAAAAATACAAAATCACATAATTCGGACTGTGCTCCCCCCATTTTTTCATGAAAGAAAGTTACCAAAATTATGGCAGTTTGTAGGCAATCTATTTTATGAATAGACACAATGGAAAAATGAGAAAATTATTATAAAATTGATTAAAAATGTTTATTGTGGTTGGAGTAAAGTCCTCTTTTAATTTACTATTCCTTGTGAAACGATTCAAACATCTGAATACAAAAAGTTCAGGACAAAAAAATCTAGGAATTAAAAAAATTGAACTATTAAAAGGGAAACAAATTTCTGGGCAC
Organism: Ursus maritimus; assembly: GCF_017311325.1. NCBI lineage: Eukaryota > Metazoa > Chordata > Mammalia > Carnivora > Ursidae > Ursus > Ursus maritimus. Next base: position 26,144,783 of record NW_024424786.1, read on the forward strand.
CTGGGTGGTTCAGTCAGTTAAGTGCCTGCCTTCAGGTCATGATCTCAGGGTCCTGCGATGGAGCCCAGAGGCTGGCTCCCTGCTCAGTGGGAAGTCTGCTTCTCCCTCTCTCTCTGCCCCTCCACTTGGTATATGCTCTCTCTCTCGCTCTCGCTCTCTTTCTCAAATGAATAAATAAAATCTTTAAAAAAGGAAACAAATGACTTGTTTAGATATCGTTAGTTGACTCAAGGAGTAAATACAAAACTCTATCCAAAACAAAGAATAATTTCTGATTTTACCATTTATTTAATTTTCAAATTCTGTGTAATTAATTTTACTAGTTATTTTAAAGGGAATATATGAGGTAGTCACTTATTTTCATGTTCAGAAAAATGCCAAGTGTCTTTCCAGAGGAATAGGACTGGGCTGTCCCTCATCTTCCTGTTATACTTCAAATATTCCCTCACCCTTTCCCCATCTCCACCCTCAGTTAGCCTCTTCTTTTATCCATCTTATCAGATCCCTGTTCATCCTACAAAGGGCAGAAAAGCTAAACTGAAATTAATTCCTGGTAATGAAAGGCAGTATATTTTTTCTAACTTATATATAAGATAAGCACTTAATATTTATGAAGTCTAAAGAAAGGGAATGACAAAACAGTCCTAGAATAATAAGAGTTTGACTAAACAAACAAAGTAAAATAAACCAAGAAAAATTGGCTAGAAAGTTTAAAAAGCAAAAGAAGAGCTTTTTAGGTCAGTCTTTCCTTCCAATTTTTGCCTTATTTTCAAATTTTCAAAGTAGAAGGAAAGAAGGGAAAAAGTTCCATAGTCAGAGAAAATGGGGGAGGGAGGGCTTTTTCCTAAAATGTTTCTGTCCTCTCACTTATATTTCTCATTCTTGGCTTTTTTTCCCCCTCCCCAGGCACATGGGCTTTGGTGGAGAGGTAATTCAATAACCCCCATGCATCCAATGCCACACGTTACCTATATAGTTAGAGCCCACATCATAATTATTCTCAGGTGTACAGGCAACTGAACACACTCGATTACTTGAGCCCTATGTCTGAGGGATAAGGTGGGAATATGCTTTGTCTCATCATTTATGAGACAGGCAATGGATGTATATTTATTGTTTTGCACAATCAGATCCATCTCATTATAACTTAATTAGCCAATTAATAAACAAATATTACTGAGTAGCCTGACTCCAGAATGTGACACAGACTTACTGCCCAAGGCTAAGTGGGTGGGATACATTTCCTGATGATGTAGCAGCCATAATTTTAATTTTTGCCTGCAATCAAGTAATTTATTACAAATGAAATGCATGTCATACATGTAAGTTCTGGCTTAAATAATGATTTCTACTTCTAAAAGAAAAACTGAACCACTCTGATAAAGATTCAAAATTATGGGGAGTATGAATGTTGCAAACCTGCTTTATGAACTAAATGCTGGAATGACCAATGTGAATGCAGTTTTGGTGAAACTGGACAGAATATTTGAAGTGAAGACGTACAGAGGAATTTGAATGTTGGGGTTGCTGAACTTGGCACAGGGGTGTTAACTAACTGATCAGAACCAGACTTCACTGAGAGTCACATTTCACAAGGAAGGAAATGGTATCAATACAATAAAATTTAGATTCAAATAAAACTCTTTCTCTGCACCAAAAAACAAGCACAAGATACCTTCCCAAATCATTTTTTTGCATATAGACAAAATTCATGTGAGTCCATGGCCATACCATTAGAACGATGTTCATTTTTTCAGAAACTTTAAAATTTTGACTCAATAGGTAACTTTTCCTACCTGGATGGAAGATTTGCTGTCCTGCAGAGCAGTACTGCAGACAGGTTTGGAATATGGAAGCTGGAGTCTCACCACCTGCGCTCAAATCCCTGTTCATCGTCTTCTCATTGCTGTAAGCTTAACCTCTTTTTGTATCAGTTTTGTCATCTGTAAAAGGATCACGAGACTAATATAATGTACCTCGTAAGTTTTGGTGAGAATTAAATGAGTTAACATACAGAAAGTGCCTAAAGCAGAAGTAAACCCTAAATATGGTTTTAGCTATTGTTTAATATATTTTGTCCTCTCAACCAGGGTTAAAGGAAATAGCTGAATATGGAGTCGGGGGTGGGAGATGAGGGGTAAGAGAATGGAGAGAAAAAACAGAAAAATATTTTCTAAAGGTCAAAATAGCTCTTTAATCACTGGTCAGACTTTATTGATACCTCAGGGTCTTGAAGAAACACTCCCTCAGACAGCAAGATGAACAACCCCTGGCTAGCAGGAACAGACGGGTCATGTCAGGAGTGAAAAAGGGAGAACAGCTGGGCGTTTTCACTGATGCGACAAGTTTGTTTGCACCATAAGGTATTTGACTTTAGGCTCATATTTTAAGCCCCATTTTATATATTTATTTAACAGGCTAGCAGATTGTAGTGCAAATTCACCTTTTGTGTTTCTTTCATAGAATGAGTTTCCCAAATCACATTATAATGTCATATACTGTAACTCCTTCCTCTCTTTCAAATGATGATTTCAAGATAAATGAGAACTTTTACCACAGATGTTATCAACATAAATGAGAAAGGATAAAAGAGATTTTTTGGGGGAGTTTTCCTTTGAGGGTGATAAAAATAAAATAAATTAAAAATGACTTGCCTAAAGACCACATCAATAAACAATATTGTCAGGTATCCTGGGTTTAAAGCCCTTTCTCACTGTGTGATCTTAATCAAATTATTTAACCTTTCTAAAATTCGGTTTTCTAATCATAAAACAGGGATTATGAGTATGGGATTATATAAATCAAATGAGTACAGATAGAGTTCATGGAACAGTGCATATAATAACTATCCATCAATGTTTGCCAATCTGTCATCATCAGTAATTGATGTCTGATGGAATGTATTCTATTAAAGTGTTTCCTACATGAAATCACATAAATATAATCAATTTCCTCAGTATGACGAGGAAGGAACCAGTTCTAAGAAACGAAATTGAGAGCAGTGGCATATTTATCATCTACTTCTCTATAAAGACATATACACCTGTAAAGATGGCTGCCTATTCTACTCACCACTCCAGACCATCTGCACGATGGTCATGACAGCCACATTCTTTTACAAATGATGAAATTCATCAGCTGCTCCTCTTTGAAACAGTGATGCTTACCCCTATGAGTGTGAATGCGGTTGAGTATTTCTATGTGTAACATTCCATCAACTTGTCTGGTATCCTACACTCTTGTGTTCTTGCCACTGGCCAACCCCAGGTGCCCCGGATGCATTCACATCCACAGCAATAGATAGAATGGCCTATGTGGCCATCTTTCCAGAAAATATCAAACTGCTGACAATGAAGGTACTCATTTTGAAACACTCATTTGCCATTACTTTTAAGGCTTGGAAGTGACCTGAAAGGCCGGAAGGACAAAAGAAAGAGAAGCTAACTTTCACTGAACACCTATGTTCAGGAATCCTCTCTGGGTGTTTCACGTATTTGGTCTCATATGATATGGCTCTGGCAACTTCACATTAGGTTAGTTTTTAGATATTTTATCAAATGAAAACAATGACTGAATCATGAGTCAGGATACTTGGGGCAAAAGAAGTGACCATGGTCTCTCTCACATTTGAAAATAATAATAGTAATAATATTCGCTTGAGACCTTATCGGTTCATAAATGTATAATCTTCTTCCTCTAGAGTTAAGAAAAGAGACCTCTCTTCTTTTGTCATAAGAAAAATGGAATTTTATAGCATTACTTACCTTATAATTTCTACAATTAGGAACCCCAGTTAGTTGAGAGATACTGTGGTTCAGGGAAGCAAGGGCTTTGCCCTTTTTTCTATTCAAGCCTTTTCCTTTCAGACGTGCTTTTGAATGGGTATAAACTTGCTCTGCTTCCCCTTCTAAACTGTGAGTTCCTGAAAGCCAAAGAACAGGTTTGCATTGTCTGTTTTACTCCGTTTCTCCAGGTGGTAGCATTGGTGCTTAATTTTAACAGATTGATTAATTAATGATTGAACTGATTTAAGATGTTCTGAAATCTCTCCTGAACAGTTCTGCTTAGATCATATGATCTTTTATTAGTATTTCCTAAGGAGTCAGATAATATGACAACTATACACCTTAATTTTTTCAGAACACTCCATATTTTGAATGCCCTATATTGTTGTTACATCAAATGTTAGAAAATATGTCTCAGTTTCTGGCTTGAGAAATAGAAACACTGTGTATAAACCTCACAGGACCCATAGAGGACACTGTATCTTCAAGACCTGCCACTCACCCCCAGGACTTTAAGCAACATGACGTGAAACAACATGACCTGCCACTCGCCCCCAGGACTTTAAGCAACATGACGTGAAACATCCTTTGGAATCTAAGAGCCCAAGGTTCAGATCCTCAATCTGTTCCTTACTTAAGGTTTTCCAAGCACTTTTCAATCAAAATCTTACATGGAAAATCAAATATTTATGATAGACAACAGTAGAATTTTCTCCTCAGAGGACGGGGAAGGACCCAGATATCAGCCCATTTGTTCTTCCTTTTTATCCTGCCTTACTCACCACTCTGTATCCCACTGGGCCCAGGAAAGAAAAGCTCTGAGGAACAAAGTTTGAAAACCATAGATTTTTGTCCTTCAGAATCTCACTTTCACCATCTCCAAACTGGGAATGATAATATTTACCTGAATCAAGTGTGGTTATCCTGAAAAGATTTCATTGTCACAGCACTGCTTTGGTCTTTAGTCTTCAGATGACGTCTTACTCTTAGAACCTTTTTCTACCTAGGGAGAATAGATTTGTGAACAGTTTAATTTTCCAACCCAACAAGTCCTGGCTCCTAACATTTTCTCTAATCTCCGCTTGTAAATTGAATAGTACTTTCTTCAGCTTGCTTCTCTCTCTTCCTAGAGCTTAGCACACAGAGCTAGAAAATCCGAAGGGAAAGGAGTTAGCTCGTTTTTGATGTGAAGAGGACCGTGGGTATAAGAGATGGGCAGAACTGATGGGATCCATATTTGCAAACTGTCTTCCATAGGCAGATCCAAGATTACCAGAGGCAACCGTTTAACCAACTGGTTTGCAGGCGCAGATGGTGGATTGCCAGCTTTGTAGCTTCCAACAGCAATTTGAAAAATTTCCACCCTTTGCTAATAGTGCAAAAGTCCCCCCCACCCCCACCCCAGTCTCTTCTTGCCAACCGGACTCAAAGCCAATGAAAGTTTTGGTACTAACTTCTGTATCAATTATTTATTGCTACATGAAGAACCATCCCAGAAGGGAAAGATAAAACACCTATATGTTTGCTTACAAGTCTCTGGCTTGGCAGTTTGGGCTGTATTCAGCCAGGTGGCTTTTTGGCTGGTTTTACCCAGGGTTATTTATGAGGCTGCATTTATTTGCTGACTCAGTTTCAACTGGATAGTCTACAGTGACCACCCCACGTGCCTGGGCTTTGCCAAGCTGTCTATGGCATCTCTGTTCTCTTAACTTCCAGCTGGCTAGGTCAGGCTCATTGCCATCTTGGTCTTAGTGTCCCCACTACAAACAAAAGAGGTTAAGCCCCAGTACACAAACACCTTTCAAACTTCTGTTTATGGAACATTTGCTAATACTACATGGGACAACATGTCACATGACTAAGCACCGATTCAAAGTTTGGAGAAATACATTTTTCTCTTGAGAAGTGAGCCAAAGCCAAATTGCAAAGTCGTGTTTATACAAGGGTTTCCACCTTATTGAAACCTACTTGGAAATCAGTCTACCACGGATTTATTGTAATCAATTGTGAGCTGTTTTGTAAAAGTCTATTTTTGTCCTGATAATCAAGTAATGAAGCTTAGGAAAGTCTGACTTCTCAAAAAGAATAACAGTGGATTCAAAGGTGTACCTGAAATTGTTTCTCACTTACTCGAATTTAGATATATTTTCTTAGAGGAGAAAGGAACGTGGAATCGTATCCATTGTCTTGGGAATTATTCGTTATCCTAGGTTTCTTTGGTTGCAGGCCAAAATATCCTTGGAAGAATACTGACAACTCACAATTTCCTGAGAGACTGGAGAACTAGGCTTATAACTGGTAGGAACAGAGGCAGCTAACAAGACAATGAAGCGAAAAATACAACAGTGGTTTATTCGTAGGTATAGTCTGGTCTCCACTGGGACACCATGAAATCTCAAACATTATGAGTATTTGTGCCTCTCTAATTCAGTTATAGTTTCCAGAGAGCAGTCACCTGAACTAGCCTACCTTGGATCACAGACTGGTCCTCACCCAGGTGACGGCCAGAACCGGATATGGTCTTTCTGAACTAGACCCAGCAGCAACAGAATACTTCTTCAAAAGGCACTTACAGTCTCATGGGGAGGAAGAAGTGGATGTTGGCAAATCGGCACGCAGCAAAGGTCCATTTACTCTATCTGATGAAGGTTGCCAGCCTGGGGTAGAGCTTTCTCTACAAGTTGGTTGCAGAGGGGCAAGCAAAAGATTGAGAATTGCTTCTTTAAATTATTGAGAAGCCTATGATAAGCCAATTTCAGGGACCAGAGAATCTTCCTCATTTTCCTTCTGGATCAACGTTGAAGACTTTAGCTATTGGGACAGGGGATGTGATGAGACTGAGCAGAACACCTGAAAACCCTTCCTTGAATGCAAGTCCTCTGGACTGCTTCCATCCTGTGGAGTGCCTGTCACTCAGGAAAGGGAAATGAGGTGAAGCACCACAGCGCCTGATGAATTAGCACATTGTCTCTTGGAGTCTGGTCCCCACAAGCCTGTGTTAACTGCCCTCTCAGCAAACCCTGCAGGGCTGAGGTCATAACTCCACCTCCAGCTGTGGCTGTCTGTTGTGTGCTGGTTTGGAATCTGATGAGTCAAAGCCACCATCCCAGGTAGCAGCCCGCAGTCCTTGGATTTCTCTCTTCTCCTAATGTTCCATTAACCTCTCGCAGCTGGCCTCCCTATGCACAATCAGCAGTTCAGCTCGTCTCTCCCTGATCTCTCCCCTTCGTGCAGGAGGCTCATCATTAATACATCCTCGCTCTACCCACCCCTCCTCTCAGCCTACCAGTGTTCCCGATTAGCACGTGCTGTGCCAGAGGCAAGCCATCCCGTTGTCTGCTCAGCACCAGCTTTGCTGGGTTTCAGCACTGTTGGACCCTAAGGCAATGGATGTCCAGGCCCATCAGACACTGGGCCAGAAGCAATGTTAGGATATCTCCTCATGTATGAATGCGAGCTTTAGGAAAGCTGAGCCCTCACTCTCTCTTATGGCCCTACTAGCACGCTCTTGTTCCAGTCCCAACATTTGTAAGTTGCTGCTCCCTGCCCTGGCTACAGCCTAAATTAATTACAATAATAAAAATCATAGTAACAGTGGTTAATACAACCATAAAAACGATATCATTATAATAACCATAGTCAGTTTCGTGTACAGCGTGTTCACTGTATTGAATCGGCGCCAAATGCTCCACTCTCAGATTAAACCCTGACAACAGCTCTGTGTTAGGTAAATGTTGGCAAGGACGTATCAAGTCACAGAAAGTTTAATAAAGCTGCCCAAGGCCATCCAACTGGCAAGAAAAAAAGCTTATACTTGTTCCTGACTTCCCCATTTTCTTTAAAGCTTGAGCTTTTAACCCTTGTGTATACTAATAAACGTTGCCTGGGGTTTTATCTGTGTCAACATTTCAAGACAAAATGTAGTCTAGTATTCATATTATTAGAAAGGTTGATATAAATTAATCTGGTGTATTTAAATACATAATGCATTAAGTTTGTACGGATTTAAAAATAGAGCATAAAAAGGAAACATCAAAAGAATTTTCGAGTATGGTCCCTCTGATAACCAACAATAACTCCTCCCTCTCTTCCTCTCTTAATAAGGCGAATGCAAGTGGCAAGGTTTAAGAAGCAATGATCTTTTATGGCTATCTGATTAATAATTACTTTCCTGAGTCGGAATAGACGAGAGTGTAAGAGAGCTGAGAGGCCATGTGTATTTACCCTCCCAGTCTCTAGCATCGTACCTGGCATATCGTGGATACTCAATGAGGGAAGGAATGTTTAATCAAGGACAGATTAAACTCATTAAACTCAATGTTTAATGAGGGAGGGAAGGAAAGAAAGAAAACACAGTGAAGGAAGGAAGGAGGCCTATCAAATGCTGACAGTTCCCACAGCTATCTGCTTGGCATATGCAGGGGGTCAGTGCAGACAGTCCCATCATGCTGACGGTGTCTCTGCATCTCTCAGTCTGAGGGCATTTTTTTTTTTTAAAAACATGGGAGTGTTTGCCCTCCAAACTGGGCAGGTCAGAAGGACCAGAGAGTTAAAGCCCCAGAGGGACTCTCAATGAGAAATTCAAGTTTGTGTATAAAGGACCCCTAGAGGGGGTTTTCACACAGTTCCACAGAGGGAACAGCCTCCCTCGTGCACTCTGGAAACACACCTATAGGGGCGCCCTTCGTTGGCTTTCCTGGCTGCTCACCGTCAGTGCCCACTCTCACAGTGCTCCTGGGACCACCTCCCGGATGGACGACTTGCGCTTAAATTCCTTTCTCAGGGACTCCTTTTGGAAGGACCCAACAAAGACAAGACGATAAGGGGGAACATGTGAAGGCAGAAGGAAGAGAAAGGTCAATGTGAGAAATAAAAAAGAGAAGAAAGGAGGGAGAGAAAACAAGAAGGAATGAGGGAGAAAAAACAGAGGAAGAACAGAAAAAAGAAAAGAGGAAGAAGAGCCACAGAAGAAAGAAATGGAAGAATGACAGAGTAAAAATAAAGAAAAAGGGGGAAAAAGGAAGAAAAAGAGCAAAAGGGGGGAATGAAAAGAAAGAAGGGAAGGGGGAAGTGAGGAAGGAAAGATAGAAGGAAAGAAGAAAAGAAAGGAAGAGGAAGAAGAGAGCAAAAGCGGGTTAGAGGGGAGGGAAGTAGGAAGATGGGCAGAACAGAGGGAAGGACAAAGTGGAAACTAAAGACTGGAAGGAGAACAAAGAAATAGGAAGGAAGAGACAAGTGGGCAAGCAAGAAAAGGAAGGATTTAGTATTTTTTTTTTTTTTTTTAAGGAAGAAGAGTACTGATTTTGAGTAGAAGCGTGGCCTCAGAGAGGATAGCAGGGAGACAAAGAGGATGTTGAAAACCATTTTCCTAAACAAACTGAAACTGTTGTCAGTCCTGCTTCTCTCTCTCTCTCTCTCTTTAAGATTTTATTTTATTTTATTTATTTATTTATTTATTTATTTATTTATTTGACAGAGGGAACAAGCAGGGGGAGCAACAGAGGAAGAGGGAGAAGCAGACGCCCCACTCACTAAGCAGGGAGCCCTTCGCGGGGCTTGATCCCAGGAACCCGGGATCATGCCCTGAGCCCAAGGCAGATGCTTAGCCGATGAGCCACCCAGGTGCCCCCCTGCTTCTCTTCTCCAACACAGAGGAGTTTTTCCTCAAGTCAGGTTATGATGCCTGACTGAGGCCCGAGGAGCACATCCCCGATGATAGTGAGGAAGTCTGGTTTACTCTCTCAAAGGACCGAGCTGCCCTCCCCCCGTGGTGGGGCAAGCTTCCCCAGCTATGCGTGCGCCCTGGGCTCTCCGGTTGTTCCCCACGTGTTCTCACAAGTGGGAGAAGCCCCGGTTGGGGCTGATGCAAGGCAGCCGCAGGCTACGCAGGTGCCAGCTTGAGCATCTCAGGGCATCTCAGGGGACTCTCAGGATGGGTATGAGGTGTTCACGGGGGCAGGGACAACACTTAAGTCAGAAACAAATTTACAGAAGCAAGACAAATGCCTGTCATTGGCAAGACTTTTCCACTACGGTTTAATACATTCTTTTCATAAACTGAAAACCTTTTTCGGTCCCAAAATAACTGTCTGTAGCCCAGCCACTATTCATTTTGTTTTCTCTTCAACATGCTTCATTTTAAGTAATCCCCCCTCCCTGGTTCAAAAGAATGAACCCAACCTCAAAGACAGTAATGAGAATCAAGAATTAGTTTAGAGTTAAGTCTGCCACCAACTAGTGGCCTGGCCTCATGAACTACTTTATTCCTCCATGCCTTGCTCCAGATCAGTTTGGATAAATCCATCAATACTTAAAGTGGGCTTTGCAGAGACCTTCAGGGGCCTCCAAGCCCCAGGGAGATGGGGAAGGAACCAGACCCTCTGACTGTGTGCTTCATCTAAAGCAATCCTGATGACTTATTTTTCCATGTTGAAGTCTGAATAAGGGTCTACTCAAATGAATGTTTCTGCTAAATATATTAGTAATGTTATCAATATTAATTACAAAGTAATATTTTAAAAATTCAGATTCATTTTCAAGTCTAAAACAAATTCTAATTCTATAAACAAGTAAATAAACCAAGAGAAATGTCCTCCAATAAGAATTCAAAGTAAAAAAATGGCATTTTCTTTAAACGGAAATGGACAGGGGCTCCTGGGTGGCTCAGCTGGTTAAGCATCTGCTTTCAGCTCATGATCTCAGGGTCCTGGGATCAAGCCCCACATTGGTCTCCCTGCTCATTGGGGAGTCTGTTTCTGTCTCTCTCTCTGCCCCTTCTCCCCCTCCCCCTGCTCATGCTCTCTCTCTCTCTCTCAAATCAATCAATAAAATCTTTAAAAAAAAATAAATGGAAATGGATAGAATTTTTTTAAAGTAAAATGTAAGAATATATTGAATTATAGAGACGTGAGAGCCACACCTGACAAATGTGTTTCTGTGGGTCTGATTATTCTTACAAGCCTTTGTTAACTTCCCTGCCCACTGGAAAGGGGGGCACTGAGCTTCATGAGAAGCACTGCAAAGGCTTGTCTTTGAAAAAGGTAGCTTAGGGGAATGTGCCACCTTCCCCTCTCTGTGCTCTTATCAAAATGTCAGAGGAGCACACACGCAGAGATGATTTCTCTCCCCTTCCATAAGCATCAGCCTTCAGTCTGTGGATTAGAGAGCTATCATGGAGACTGAAAGAAAGGGGAAAATACATTAAAATATTTCTTGCCTTAAGTTCCCTTTGTGGTTTGTCTAGGCCAGAAAGGAAGTCAAAACTGCTTCTCTCCAGGGTTGGCAATTTCCAAGAGATCAAGCAGTGCACAAAGGAGCAGTGGGGTCAAGGAGGAAGCGGCTTCTCCAGGCCCCTCAAGTCCCAGCAGGTTTCATGATCAGTCTATTAAAGGAGCAGGACGAGGTGAAAGGTATTGAGGAGATGAAATGCCAGGGTATGTGGGAGTTCCTTGCTAACTTGGTAGCTCCAGTTTGGTTTCAGAAAGGGTCCCTGGGTAGGTGCAGCAATTATGTGAAAATGGAAGTATTTCTGGATATTTCTGAACTCCATCAAACACTTCATCCTTTCTATGACTCCAAGGGACAGAGGACTATGTTTTGTTTGTCCTGGGGTTCACAGACACAGCCCCTGACAACAGGCTTCAATTCACACCTGCAGATGAGACATTGTTCTGCGTCCCCCAGGGTCCTTCAGATCTTCTGAGGTAGATGGAAATCTTTATGCCCAAAGAGAGTGAGCTGCCTATTTGCAAGTAGACTGTTCTTATCAAGAGAAATCTATGAAATGTTAATTCTTTACAACTAAGCATATTAATCCTCTTCTCTACAGTGAAAATGAGAAAACATATAGTAAACAAATGATCAATTAAAAATGTTTTGAGTCCTGGCTCTATCTCTATCTCTTAGGTGATCACGGCCAAATTACTTCACCTAAGTCTGACTCCTTATCTGAAAAATATATGTCCAAGAAAACTTAAATCACAGGACTATATGCTTGTAAAGAGTTTAACAAATCATCTAGACCATGGTTTATTTAATTATCTTATTAACAAAATTCAAAGCACTCCATAGTGCAATAGTGTGGAATTAGACTATGGAACCTAATGAAAAGATACAAATACAAATATTTTCCGTGTGTCTCAGTTACAGATTGTTTGTTTTGTTCTGTTTTTGGTAATAACTTATTTATGGTATTATCCAATCCACATTTCACTATAGTCCTAGTTTCCATCTATTACCAGCATATAATTATAAACATCATCAAAAATTTGAATGACAACTTAAACTTTCTAAGTAATAGGGAGCCATTGATGGTATTTGAGCATGGGATGCATCAATTTCTTGAACAGGTATTTATTATATGCTTGCTGTGTGTCAGGCACTGTTCTGCAAACAGGTGACAAAGGGATGCAATAGACAAAACTTAGGAGGTTCACATTTTTGTGGTGATGAAATGAGGAGAAATGTTCTATAATTAGTGATAATCTGGAAAAAGAGTTCAGGGATTTCCGAGAGGAGTGAAGAGAAAACTGAGAAGGGGATTGCTTAGAGGATGATTCCAGTGCTTCAGGTAAAAGACAGTAATCTGTAAGGCAGTATAAGAGTTAATGATGGGATAGAGGAAGGGATAGGTGGGTGGAAAGGGGACACACTGATTTGGAATGAGAGTAAAGAGTTCTGTGTCAAAGTGTTGACAAGGCATCTTGTTACACGTGTCCCTTGAGCAGTCATAAATGTAAGACTGTGGCTCAGGCGACACTTCAATGTTTTAGTTTCATTTGCAACAGGATGGTTCTGAAGTCGACAAAACTGTGAAAGGACGGAGTAGAATGAGAAAAGAGAAAGGGAATTAAATAAATTATCTTATATAGTTCATCACCCGCAAACAATGAAGAAGGTAGATGAGCTTACCCAGCAGGAGTCTTGGGAAGATCAACATGTTGGAAACTTCCACACTGGAAACCGCTTAAAATTCCAGGTGTACCTTTTCTGTTGTTTTATCGGGAAGAGAATACCCCTGCCAATCCATGACAAGAATGAGAATTCTTCCGGATGTGCCATGGAGAAAACAGAGCCATTTATTCAGCCAATGTAGTTCAATAACCTTATTGCTTAGAAAATGATTATTTCTTCTCTGCAGAAATGATTATCCCTCTTGAAAGAAACCCAAGGAAGTGACTCAGTTTCTCTCAGGAAATACTAAGTGAGGCCTGGGGATTACCAAATAAGAGTCAGTGCCTCACCTTGAGAAAGGGCTGCATATTGTACTGAGTAGTCAACGTGCTAATAAACATTATTCATGTATTCCATTTTAAATCGAGTCACCAAATATGCTGTTAGGCTTTTGTAATGGAGAAATACAAAAGGAATAACAAAGTTTATGCATTATTAAAACATCAAATATAACACAATTCTATTGAGATACTGGATATTTAGCACAAACAAAACACAAAATGTCAAATGTAGGAGTATAGTTCAAAAGAAACTTAAGACGTAACTGCCGGATGCTGTATGTATATATATACACACACACGTACACACAACCAATTAGGATAAACATTAAAATTGCCAAATAAATTATCCAGTCTTTTTGAAGAGGTAGAGGTCACATTTTGCTTTAACGATGAGAGAAGACTTTATAGAAGCATTATTTTAACTTGAATCTTGAAAGGTGGGTATAATTTGTGTACGCTTATAAAGAAAACAAAACCAAAATCAAAGTATCCCTGCTTTATTGACTTTGCTTAGGTAAAAGTGTGAAGGCTAAAAGAAAAAAAAAAAAGTGAAGTAGGTTCGGGGACTCAGCAAGGAATTCGACTTCTGATATTTGGTAAAGACATAAGCATCTTGAATGTCTGGTGAAGATTTGTAAGCTCTATCATGCATGTATCCCAAAGCTATTGAAAGAGAAAGCATGAGTTTGAGGAAGGAGGAGAAGCAGACTTGGAGGAAGAATCATATGGTAAAAGTACAGACACAAGTTGGAGAAGGTGAATGGAGTTAGAATAAGCAGATAGGAAGTTCCTTTCTGAAGGCTTGCCTTGAGACAGGACACTAAACAGTATTCTGACATTACAGATTCGACTGTGACTGGCGTATTTATACCAGGTGTGGAACCTTGTGTAAGGTTCCACAAGCTGATGTTAGTTGGGTTATACACGAGACATTGTTCTCATTTCCCATCCAACTCCTGAAGACAATATGATGATCTCTGTCTGTAGCTAAAGTCACTGCAAGGACTCTGAAGGTCTTTGACTACTGCTAACAAGTGACCTAGATGTCTATCTTTCTAGTCGAATAAACTATGTAACCCCTTCGTGTCTCAGTTCCCCACACTATAAAGTTTATTTAATAGTAGTTCAATGACTATAGGTAAAGCTCAAATGAGCTAATACATGCAAAGGAAACAGTATCATGTCAGGTACATAACAGATGCTATATATGTTTTAGCTATTATCATTACTTATTACTGATGAACTAACACATCCATGAGACCCATGACCACCTTTTAAGTCCAACTCTATATAATAGAAGTGCCATGCCCCACAGCATGACTCAGAAAGTGATTGTAGTGACCATCTCTTAGTGCCCCCAGTGAGGTTTTTATTCAATGGATTGTATCGTTCCTCTCAAATTTTACCTACTCTAGGAGAGTGGGCCAAAAACAGTATATGATATTCTCTTTCATCTACGAGGATACTTTAATCTTTTCCTCCTATAGTTTTACAAGAGCAAAAATAATGTGAACAGGATATCTCTTCATTTATCCAAAATGCATTGGCTACAATGGAAACATACATATTCATAAAGTAGGGACTCTAACTTAAGCCCCTGATACTTCTAGACTATTAGAGTTTATCTGATACTGCATTCTTTCTTTTTGCCAAAGATGCACAGCCATTAAGGCTTGGCTAACTAATCCCTAGCTCATGGCTGTAAGCCCTTGGGTAGTGGTGATGGCTGAGGCTCTGCAAGTAGGAAGGATAAGCTCCTATCCAGGGTATGTATCTATTTCAATAAAGATAGCCACTGCCTGTAAATGGTGTGGATAGAGTTAAAGTATGATGCATATCAAGAGCTCAGTGTTCATTTCTGTTTGGCAGGTGGGTCATTCAGGGGCAGAGGTGGCTTCATTAGCTTTGATCACCGGGAGCCCATGTTATTGGGTCTGTGGATGGTTTCCATCCCCAGCTTTATGCTTCCCTCATTATTGTGCACATTGTACCAGCACTGGGATGGACAATGACAGAGACTGACTGCAGTCAACTTGCTGAATCACCTACTTCCTAACTTCTTAGTCATTTAAAGTTTCTTCTATGGTAGATGCTCTCTAGTGGATGTTAATATGTGAAATAAAGACCTTCACATTTGATACTCACTTCTACAGCCATTTATATGCTTTTTCCCAGACATTCTTGTCCGTATCATTACTCCTTTCAGACAACTGACCAATCAACCATGAGCCAAGGCACTTGCCACTGCTCATGAATTCATATTTATTCTCACTTTTGGCCACTTCTTTTTCTATATAAAGCAGATAAGAGGGTACACTGTAGGAAGCTCTGCCCATTGGGAGGATTTCCCATCTCTGCTGTCTCCAAGGACCACTCCTAAGTGGAACTACAATGCAGCTGTCATCCATTTTAGGCTCATACAATATACCAGTACTATCCATACATGAACCAAGCTCAGTACTTTTCTTCCTCCTCTCACATGGTCAAGAGAATCCCATGTAGCCATGGATTTGAGCTGAGGGAGCAACAACAGTGCAACAATAGGGATGTGTTAGGGATCTGGGCCAACTGTTTGCATAGCTTAACTGTGTCTCTGAGTTCCTTGTATATTTTGGATCTTAACTCCTTATTGAATATATGGTTTAACAATATTTTCTCCCATTCTGTAGGTTGCCTTTCCATTTTGTTGATGGCTTTCTTTGCTGTGCAGAAGATTTTTAGTTTGATGTAGCATCACTTGTTTATTTTTGCTTTTGTTGTTTTCATTTTTGGTGTCAAATCCCAAAAAAATCATTGCCAAGACCAGTATTAAGGAGCTTACTCCCTATGTTTTCTTCTAGGACGTTTGTGGTTTCAGGTCTTATGTATAAGTCCCTAATCCATTTTGAGTTGATTTTTGCATAGATGTAAAGATAGGGGTCCAGTTTCATTCTTTCCCATGTGAGCATCCAGTCATTCCAACATCTTTTATTAAAGAGAGCATCTTTTCTGTATCATTCTTTTTTTTTTTTAAGATTTATTTATTTATTGGAGAGAGAGAGAGAGCAGAGTGGGAGGGGCAGAGAGAAATGGAGAGAGAATCTCAAGCAGACTCAAAGCTGAGCATGGAGCCTGACATGCTCCATGTCAGTCCACCCTATGACCCCAAGATCACAACCCCAAGATCACAACCCCCTGCTGGAACCTAACCAACTGTGCTACCCAGGAACCCCTGCATTGTTTGTTCTCGGAGACTTTGTAGAAATAAATTGACTACATGCATGGGTTTATTTCTGGGCTCTCTATTCTGTTCCATTTCATCTATGAGTACTGGGCGTGTGTGTGTGTGTGTGTGTGTGTGTGTGTGTGTGTGTTTTAAATCAATTCCATAATGTTTTGATTACAGCCTTGTAAGATAGTCTGAAATCAGGAAGTGTGATGTCCTTAGCTTTACTCTTCTTTCTCTAGATTGCTTTGGTTATTCAAGGTCTTTTGAGGTTCCTTACTCATTGTTTTTCTCATTTCTTGATAAATACTACTGGAATGTTTACGGGAATTACACTGACTCTGTAGATCATTATGAGTAGTATGGACATTATAACAACATTGTTTCTTCTAATCCATGAACATGAAATAACTTTCTATTTATTTATGCTTACCTCAATTTCTTTTTTTTTCAGGGTACAGATCTTTTGTCTGCTTGGTTAGATTTATTCCTAAATATTTTATACTTTTTTTTTTTTTTTTTTTTAGAGGGGGTGGTGCAGAGGGAGAGGGGGAGAATCCCAAGCAGGCTCCATGCTCAGCACAGAGTCCGACATGGGGCTTAATCTCATTATCCTGAGATCAGGACCCAAGCTGAAATCAAGAGTCTGACGCTTACCTGACTGAGCCACCCAGGTGCCCCGGTATTTTATTCTTTTTGATGTTATTGCAAATGGGATTGTTTTCTTAATTTTTCTTTCCAATAGTTTACTATTAGTGTGGAGAGATTTGCTCATGGGGATTTAAAAGCAGATTTTCTTGAAGACTGGGCTCCTAACCAGACTGTAGCACTGTCTCCTTTTCTCTCAAATGGCAAGCTTCTCTCTTCTCAGATGGTGACCCTTTTAAGAGCAAGATACTTGTTTCTCCCTAATTCTCAAACCTTGATGTTCCTGAACCACGCTGTATGATTGTATTACACATGGGCCTGCTTTGAGGGAGCTCCAGTACAATGATCCAAGACTTCAAAGGGTTTCAGAAAATGCTATTTGATCATTATTCCTTCAATCATTTCATGCGACATATTTAATAGGCATTGTTACTTGTCTTTACCTAGCCTTCACTGAGAAGGTAGGGGCTCTATTTTATTCACATATATAGCCTCAGTGCCTAGCAAAGTGGTTGAAATATTTTGATCATTCTGTACATAAATGGCAAATTAAGTGATTAATATGGAAATCCTCTTTTAAGTTCCAGCACTTTATTTACTTTGATCATCCTGTATCAGTTTAGGACTATGAGTCACAAGATGAGAGTTCAAGTCATAGCTCTAACATCCTCTGAACATACGACATTGGGAAAGTTACTTAAAACATCTGGGCCCCATTTTACCCATGTACAAAATGAGGCTTAACTCCTTTAAAATGTTAATCTAGGGATAATAGGTGATAATAAATGTGAAAATCGGGGCGCCTGGGTAGCACAGTCGTTAAGCGTCTGCCTTCGGCTCAGGGCGTGATCCCGGCGTTCTGGGATCGAGTCCCACATCGGGCTCCTCCGCTGGGAGCCTGCTTCTTCCTCTCCCACTCCCCCTGCTGTGTTCCCTCTCGCGCTGGCTGTCTCTCTGTCATATAAATAAATAAAATCTTAAAAAAAAAAAAATTAAAAAAAATAAATGTGAAAATCTCCCATAACTTTAAAGGTTACATAAGTGAAAAAAACTGATTACAAATACTAAAAATACTATACATTCTTCAAGCAGGGATGTTTCTGGAATTCTTTTCTATAGTAATCACTTACTATTTTGTTGTCAGTTTATCTTTCAAAAATCCACATTTTATTTCTTACCTATAAGTGGTAAGTGACTTAATATTTGGATTTAGTCTAGTTTATATCCCCTTGTATTTTTCCTCTGGATTTATTTACAGAGCAGTGATCATAGTAGATACTCACTAAAACTCTTGAGTGCTTTAAAATTGCCCCACTTAATTTTTTTTTAATGAAATACATTTGAGACTTTTATTTTCTTTGCTAGTATGCAAAATATCATCTTTATGTTCTTTCAAACTGTGCTTTATCTGGTCTTATTTCTATCTTCTAAATACTCCTATTCTCTCTCTCTCTCTCTCTCTCT
>NW_024424786.1:26163127-26166785 GCF_017311325.1 Ursus maritimus
TATATATATATATATATATTTTTTTTCCCTTTTGGAATTGTCAAGTATCTTTCCCTAATAGCTTTTGACTGATTGGAGTTGATCCCCAAGGTTGGTCGAGTGTGGAAGAAGAAAGAAAAGTAAGAAAAGCATAAGATAAGAGGTAGTAAGTCACAAGTAATATTGACTGAGAAGGAACAGAGGGATTTTTCTTTTCTTTTCAAAATCGACTCAAATTTACTTTTGAAGTAATTTTCAGCAGGAAATAGATTACAAACTCACAGTTTTCTCAAGAGATCATCTACTTCTTTTTATTCTTGGTGCTTTTCAAGGAAACACAATACATGGGTGGCGTTTGTGAAACCAAAACTATTCTCTTAAGTGAGAGGATGAGCTTAGAAAAGAAGGTTCTGCACTCAGGAAACTATCTGGTGCCTTAAAGATTGAAGCTTATTGAAGTGGAGTTTATTTCATCTTGGGATTTTAAAGTGCTGAAAAAGAACTACTTCCTGAAAATACTGCCTTAGCACATGGAACAATCCAATGTACATGCAATCTAAGGTGAATGAAGTGGAACTTAGGAAAAGATTTATAGGGAAAAAAAACTACACCTGAAGTAAAAATTCTAAGTCAACAGATTTGATGGCATTTGGGGTTGCACCAGAGGGTCTCTAAAACGGATAGTGGTCCTCATTCTTTTTCCTACACTCTCATTTTCCCAAATTGCATTTTTATTTATGGAAAAGTTGGGATGGGGACTGACTACTATAACTTGGAGGAAGAAAAGCATTCCTAAGTGAAACACTAGCAATAAGTACACCCTTGCATCACTCTTCCTAAAAATTAGAATCATTTCCTTAGTATGTTTGTCATTGTCATCACTGGAGATTTATTCTATGGGCCCAGAGCAACGCATCCAGAACAGAATCAAGCAATCTCGGTATTCCGATAGCGTTCTGAAGAAATAATTCAGATTTGGATCTTTTTGAAATTGGAGACTATATTTTCCATTCATCGTTTTATCTCGTGCTTCTCAAAAATTATAGGATGCACAAGACTGAAGCAAATATTAAGAATCTAAACATAGATTGACGTGGTGAGAATGGCATTTTGCCTGTCAGTCATTTGACCTCATTTTGTCCAGTCTAGCACTAACTAATACAGCATATGCTATAGTATAGATCTTGACCAAAACACTTTCCTTCTCGCCTAGCTATTAATTAATAGAGGTTATAAAATAATGGATGTGAACTTGGAGATTTTTATTGGACTTTAAAAATTTCCTTAGGTAATACACTCCTTTGAGGATCCAATAAATTCTCTAAAAATGTATAAGCATACAAAATATGCTCTCAAATTCTAGAGTTGATGCACCTGTGCTCTGAAGAAAATAAGAGAGAATGCCTATCCTGAACTTACCTACTTAAGGATACAAAATATTACAACTGAAATGACTTGAAAAACACAGAAAGTCACAGTTACAAATTCAAGTGTGATTACAGGGATTACCAAGCAAGCAATCTAAATGTGTAAAGGGAAAATGGCAAAGGGTCAGTGCATGCCAATTATTCTAAAGCATCAATATTCATAGACAGATGGGCACATATATACATATATCCACACATATACATACATACATATACATATATGTGAATATATTCACATACATATACACATATGTGAATATATATAGTACAGAAAAAAAGTGATGTGAGTTGGGTAGCTATGAAAGAAATAATGCCCACTGCAGATGTGGCCTAAGAAATAGGTCAGCTGAGTTAAGAAGAGAGTTAAGACATAGTCTTAAGATGCAGAGGTTACAAAACCAGGCTTTCCAATGCAGTGTTAGAGAAAGTCATTGCAGTTAAGAATTGCCCATATTTTATAATGTATTCATAAATAGTGTCTTAGAGGACACTGATTTCAAAGAGTGCTTTATTTCCTGGAGCAGTGGCCAGGTTTTCCAAAATCTATGTCTTATGGGAACATGCCTGCTTTCCAGTGCACGTCTGCCTGCTATTTCAGGGCTGGTGCAATCTTTGCCTTTGCTACTTTGTTACTGCTATTCAATCATGCTTTGACTCCACATTGGGACTTTGGATCTAGCGCTGTTTGTGGATTCTGTTGGGCTTGATAAAAGAGAAAAAGGGAGATGGGCGCCTGGGTGGCTCAGTTGTTGGGCGTCTGCCTTCAGCTCAGGGCATGATCCCAGGGTCCTGGGATCGAGCCCCACATTGGGCTCCATGCTCCACTGGGAGCCTGCTTCTTCCTCTCCCACTCCCCCTGCTTGTGTTCCCTCTCTCGCTGGCTGTCTCTCTGTCAAATAAATAAATAAAATATTTTTAAAAAAGAAAAGAAAAAGAGAAAAGGGAGACAAAACAGTTTTAAACAAAAAACGTCTGCAAATGAAGCTCCAATCACTCCAAGTGGCAGCAGATAGTCATTAAGTACGACAAGGAATATATTTTTATATTATATTTAGGAAATTTGTGAATGCTGATGGAGCTTTTCCATTTTTTTCCCTGGGCAATGTCATTGCATTGCCATGAATGCTGTATGCTGATATATATATATATATATATATATATATATATATATATAACTATATATAATAAACCTTCTTTTTTCTCTTGTCTGAATAGTAGGTTTATGAACTATTTATCCTAATCTGAATAACTTAGAGAATGTACCTGAGGTTTTTAATGGAGGTTAATCTCAGGACGCACTTGGCCCAAGGTCATCTTGAGTACGGTGTAGTGGTTAGTAACTGTCTCTGGAACAAGATGGCACATTTGCATACCTCTGCCACTCTCTATCCAGGTCTATCATCATAGGGAATTGTTTAAGCTTTCTGAGTTTTGTTGCCTATAAAATTGAGATAATAATAGTTCCTCCACTGAGTTTTTGGGAGAATCAAATAAAATAATCAAATTGAAGTACTTAGCATAATACATGGCATATTGTAAGGTCTGAAAAATATTAGCTATTGTTGTGATGTGGACTTAGTTATGTGGGAGTTGATCTTAACCTTACCTGTTAAGCTACATATATCAGATTGTAAAAGCATGCAGAATCTTTCAGGATAGCAATTCTAAGTCTATGCCCTAGTTGTTGTGTGTCAATAGCACTGCCTTTCTATATGAGTGACCACATCCATCTGCCCCAGAGTCAGAATTCTAACTTGGGCAAATGGTAGGCTGCATCAGAAGTATGATGAGAGAGTTGGAGTTAAGATGGCGGAGGAGTAGGAGACACCGTTTTCAGCCGGTCCTCCGAGTCGAGCTGGATAGGTACCAGACCAGCCTAAACAACCACGGAACCAGCCTGAGACGCAGGAAGACGCATCTGGATCTCTACAAATGAACGTCTCCAGCGCTGAGTATTGAGGTACGAAGCGGGGAGCCATGAAACTGTGCACAGATATCGGAACATAAACGGAAGGGGGAGGGAGCCGCCGCGTTCTGGCGCCAAGAAGCGGCAGCCACTTGCACGGGGGAGCGGGCGGGCTCGAGGTCGGCACCCACAAAACAGCAGACTGAGACCGTGAGCCGGGTGCGCGCGCCACCAGGCATCTCGCGGAACACCGGAATCCCGGTGCGCTCACTGGATCCAGACTGAGACCGGGAGATCCGGGAGCGCGCGGGGCGGCTGGCGGCTGGCGGCATTAGAAACACAAAGG
>NW_024424786.1:26166795-26176760 GCF_017311325.1 Ursus maritimus
TGAGGGCTGGGACGCCGGGTGTGGGGCGCACATCCCGGGACGCTGCAGGGTTGAGCAGCACCAACAGAAACAGAGTTAAAGTGGCCAGAACATTAGTAGAGAACGGGCCGCAATCCTTCTGTTCTGTGACAGAGGC
This sequence comes from Ursus maritimus, assembly GCF_017311325.1. Taxonomy (NCBI): domain Eukaryota; kingdom Metazoa; phylum Chordata; class Mammalia; order Carnivora; family Ursidae; genus Ursus; species Ursus maritimus. The sequence goes on from NW_024424786.1 coordinate 26,166,932, forward strand.
TGAAATTTGGCCGCTGCTGCTCTGACTCTCAGAAGAGGCACAGCAAACCGCCAGGGAAAGCCGCCAGAGAACAAAAGCCTGGAAATACCGGCTCAGAGAGTGCCCATCCCCATCCCCCCTCGCAGGGGACACGGAGACTCTACCCAAACAGGGTTGCCTGAGTATCGGCGCGGCAGGCCCCTCCCCCAGAAGGCAGGCTGAAAAATCAAGAAGCCCACAACCCGGGCGCCTGGGTGGTGCAGTCATTGAGCGCCTGCCTTCGGCTTAGGGCGTGATCCCGGCGTTCCGGAAAGGAGTCCCTCATCGGGCTCCTCCGCTGGGAGCCTGCTTCTTCCTCTCCCACTCCCCTGCTTCTGTTCCCTCTCTCGCTGGTTGGCTGCCACATAAATAAATAAATAAAATCTTTAAAGAAGAAGCCCACATCCCTAAGATCCCTATAAAACAAGGGGCACGGCCTGGGACCCAGTCAATAATTTGGGCTCTGGAAACCCCGCAACCTCTCTTCATCAGAATGACAAGAAGGAGAAGCCCCCCCCAGCAAAGAAAAGACAGTGATTCTGTGGCCTCTGCCACAGAAATAATGGATATGGATGTAACCAAATTATCAGAAATGGAATTCAGAGTAACGATGGTCAAAATGATGAGTAGAATTGAAAAAACTATTAACGAAAAGGTTACTGAGAATATAGAATCCCTAAGGACAGAAATGAGAGCGAATCTGACAGAAATTAAAAATTCTATGAGCCAAATGCAGGCAAAACTAGAGGCTCTGACGGCCAGGGTCGCAGAAGCAGAGGAACGGGTTAGTGAATTGGAGGATGGGTTAATAGAGGAAAAAATGAAAATAGAAGATGGTCTTAAAAAAATCCACGCCCACGAATGTAGGTTACGGGAGATTACTGACTCAATGAAACGATCCAATGTTAGAATCATCGGCATCCCCGAGGGGGTGGAGAAAAACAGAGGTCTAGAAGAGATATTTGAACAAATTGTAGCTGAAAACTTCCCTAATCTAGCAAGGGAAACAAACATTCGTGTCCAAGAGGCAGAGAGGACCCCTCCCAAGCTCAACCACGACAAACCTACGCCACGTCACGTCATAGTGCAATTCGCAAATATTAGATGCAAGGATACAGTATTGAAAGCGGCCAGGGCAAAGAAATTTCTCACGTACCAAGGCAAAAGCATCAGAATTACGTCAGACCTGTCTACACAGACCTGGAATGAGAGAAAGGGTTGGGGGAGCATATTTAAAGCTCTTTCAGAGAAAAACATGCAGCCAAGGATCCTTTATCCAGCAAGGCTGTCATTCAGAATTGATGGAGAAATAAAGACATTTCAGAATCGCCAGTCACTAACCAATTTTGTAACCACGAAACCAGCCCTACAGGAGATATTACGGGGGGTTCTATAAAAGTAAAAAGGCCCCAAGAGTGATACAGAACAGAAAGTCACAGCCAATACAAACAAAGACTTTACTGGCAACATGGCAACATTAAAATCATATCTCTCAGTAATCAGTCTTAATGTAAATGGTTTGAACCATCCCATAAAACGCCACAGGGTTGCAGATTGGATAAAAAGAAATGACCCATCCATTTGCTGTCTACAAGAGACTCATTTCGAACCCAAAGATGCATTCAGACTGAGAGTAAGGGGATGGAGTACCATCTTTCACGCAAATGGACCTCAAAAGAAAGCTGGGGTAGCAATTCTCATATCAGATAAATTGGATTTTAAACTACAGACTATAGTTAGAGATGCAGAAGGGCACTATATTATTCTTAAGGGAAGTATTCAACAAGTGGATATGACAATTATAAATATATATGCCCCCAACAGGGGAGCAGCAAGATACACAAGCCAACTCTTAACCAGAATAAAGAGACATATAAATAAAAATACATTAATAGTAGGGGACCTCAACACTCCACTCTCAGAAATAGACAGAACACCCTGGCAAAAACTAAGCAAAGAATCAAAGGCTTTGAATGCCATACTCGACGAGTTGGACCTCATAGATATATATAGAACACTACACCCCAGAACCAAAGAATACTCATTCTATTCTAATGCCCATGGAACATTCTCAAGAATAGACCATGTTCTGGGACACAAAACAGGTCTCAACCGATACCAAAAGATTGAAATTATCCCCTGCATATTCTCAGACCACAACGCTCTGAAATTGGAACTCAACCACAAGGAAAAATTTGGAAGAAACTCAAACACTTGGAGACTAAGAACCATCCTGCTCAGGAATGACTCGATAAACCAGGAAATCAAAAATCAAATTAAACAATTTATGGAGACCAATGAGAATGAAAATACAACAGTCCAAAACCTATGGGATACTGCAAAGGCAGTCCTAAGGGGGAAATACATAGCCATCCAAGCCTCACTCAAAAGAATAGAAAAATCTAAAATGCAGTTTTTATATTCTCACCTCAAGAAGCTGGAACAGCAACAGAGGGACAGGCCTAATCCACGCACGAGGAAGCAGTTGACCAAAATTAGAGCTGAAATCAATCAAGCAGAAACCAGAAGTACAGTAGAGCAGATCAACAGGACTAGAAGCTGGTTCTTTGAGAGAATCAATAAAATTGACAGACCACTGGCAAGACTTATCCAAAAGAAAAGAGAAAGGACCCAGATTATTAAAATTATGAATGAAAAAGGAGAGGTCACGACGAACACCATTGAAATTGGAAGGATTATTAGAAATTTTTATCAACAGCTATATGCCAATAAACTAAGCAATCTGGAAGAGATGGAATCCTTCCTGGAAACCTATAAACTACCAAGATTGAAACCGGAAGAAATTGATTCCTTAAACAGGCCAATTAATTATGAAGAAATTGAGTCAGTGATAAACAACCTTCCAAATAACAAAACTCCAGGCCCGGACGGTTTTCCTGGGGAATTCTACCAAACATTCAAAGAAGAAATAATACCTATTCTCCTAAAGCTATTTCAAAAAATAGAAACAGAAGGAAAGCTACCAAACTCATTCTATGAGGCCAATATTACCTTGATCCCCAAACCAGGCAAAGACCCCCTCAAAAAGGAGAATTACAGACCGATTTCCCTAATGAATATGGACGCCAAAATCCTCAACAAGATACTTGCTAATAGAATCCAACAGTACATTAAAAGGATTATCCATCACGATCAAGTGGGATTCATACCTGGGATGCAAGCGTGGTTCAATATTCGCAAATCAATCAGCGTGATACATCATATCAACAAGAAAAGACTCAGGAACCATATGATCCTCTCAATCGATGCCGAAAAAGCATTTGACAAAATACAGCATCCTTTCCTGATTAAAACCCTTCAGAGTGTAGGAATAGAAGGTACATTTCTCAATCTCATAAAAGCCATCTATGAAAAGCCTACTGCAAATATTATTCTCAATGGGGAAAAGCTGGAAGCCTTTCCCTTAAGATCAGGAACTCGACAAGGATGCCCACTCTCGCCACTATTATTCAACATAGTACTAGAAGTCCTTGCAACAGCAATCAGACGACAAAAAGGGATCAAAGGTATTCAAATTGGCAAAGAAGAAGTCAAAATGTCTCTCTTTGCAGATGACATGATACTCTATATGGAAAACCCAAAAGAAGCCACTCCCAAACTATTAGAAGTTATAGAGCAATTCAGTAACGTGGCGGGATACAAAATCAATGCTCAGAAATCAGTTGCATTTCTATACACGAATAACGAGACCGAAGAAAGAGAAATTAGGGAATCCATCCCATTTACAATAGCACCAAAAACCATACGTTACCTTGGAATTAACTTAACCAGAGACGTAAAGGACCTATATTCTAGAAACTATAAATCACTCTTGAAAGACATTGAGGAAGACATAAAAAGATGGAAAGATATTCCATGCTCATGGATTGGAAGAATTAACATAGTTAAAATGTCCATGCTACCCAGAGCAATCTACACTTTCAATGCTATCCCGATCAAAATACCGAGGACATTTTTCAAAGAACTGGAACAAATAGTCCTTAAATTTGTATGGAAACAGAAAAGGCCCCGAATCTCCAAGGAACTGTTGAAAAGGAAAAACAAAGCTGGGGGCATCACAATGCCGGATTTCGAGCTGTACTACAAAGCTGTGATCACAAAGACAGCATGGTACTGGCACAAAAACAGACACATAGACCAATGGAACAGAATAGAGAGCCCAGAAATGGACCCTCGGCTCTTTGGGCAACTAATATTTGATAAAGCAGGAAAAAACATCCGGTGGGAAAAAGACAGTCTCTTCAATAAATGGTGCTGGGAAAATTGGACAGCTACATGCAAAAGAATGAAACTTGACCACTCTCTCACACCATACACAAAAATAAACTCCAAATGGATGAAAGACCTCGATGTGAGACAGGAATCCATCAAAATTCTAGAGGAGAACATAGGCAGCAACCTCTACGACATCGGCCAAAGCAACCTTTTTCATGACACATCCCCAAAGGCAAGAGAAACAAAAGATAAAATGAATTTATGGGACTTCATCAAGATTAAAAGTTTCTGCACAGCCAAGGAAACAGTCAGAAAAACTAAGAGGCAGCCCACGGAATGGGAGAATATATTTGCAAATGACACTACAGATAAAGGACTGGTATCCAAGATCTACAAAGAACTTCTCAAACTCAATACACGAGAAACAAATAAACAAATCAAAAAATGGGCAGAAGATATGAACAGACACTTTTCCAATGAAGACATACAAATGGCTAACAGACACATGAAAAAATGTTCAAAATCATTAGCCATCAAGGAAATTCAAATCAAAACCACACTGAGATACCACCTTACGCCAGTTAGAATGGCAAAAATAGACAAGGCAAGAAACAACAATTGTTGGAGAGGATGTGGAGAAAGGGGATCCCTCCTACATTGTTGGTGGGAATGCAAGTTGGTACAGCCACTCTGGAAAACAGTGTGGAGGTCCCTTAAAAAGTTAAAAATTGAGCTACCCTATGATCCAGCCATTGCACTACTGGGTATTTACCCCAAAGATACAGACGTAGTGAAGAGAAGGGCCATATGCGCCCCAATGTTCATAGCAGCAATGTCCACAATAGCTAAATCGTGGAAGGAGCCGAGATGCCCTTCAACAGATGACTGGATTAAGAAGTTGTGGTCCATATATACGATGGAATATTACTCAGCTATCAGAAAGAACGAGTTCTCAACATTTGCTACAACATGGACAGCACTGGAGGAGATAATGCTAAGTGAAATAAGTCAAGCAGAGAAAGACAACTATCATATGATTTCTCTCATCTATGGAACATAAGAACTAGGATGATCAGTAGGGGAAGAAAGGGATAAAGAAAGGGGGGGTAATCAGAAGGGGGAATGAAACATGAGAGACTATGGACTATGAGAAACAAACTGAGGACTTCAGAGGGGAGGGGGGTGGGGGAATGGGATAGACCGGTGATGGGTAGTAAAGAGGGCACGTATTGCATGGTGCACTGGGTGTTATACAGAACTAATGAATCATTGAGCCTTACATCGGAAACCGGGGATGTACTGTATGGTGACTAACATAATATAATAAAAAATCATTTAAAAAAAAAAAAAAAAAAAGAAGTATGATGAGATTTTCTTTACACTTGGCTACCAAAAAAAAAAAAAAAAAAACAAAACCCAAAAAACAAAAACAGCACCATAAAAATTCACATAACCCGAAGAAATATACACATGTGCACATGTGACTATCCATGTGGATGCATGTGAACATACATATATTCACACACACAACAGATACTAAATGTCTGTGTGTACACACACACACACACACATCAGTATGGCTTGGATAAAGCAAGACTGAGAAAAATAAAGGATGGTTTTCTATTTCTTCACTAAGTAGTGATTCTCATAAGCCTTTCCTTGGGACTAGGCTTTCTCATGGTCCTCATCCCCCTTGCTTCCATGTATCCTAGCCCCCATCCCAACTAAAACCTTGACACGGATTTCCATACTATTAAAAAGTTAATTTGGGATCCTGAATTAGCTATGTTGGATAGAACATTAGTTTTGGTGACTTTGCATGTAATTTCTTTGTACGACTTTTAATTTTATAATTGAGAAGGTTAGTATGTTTTAGCTTTGTCTTCTTTACTCCACTTAAAACTTAGGTGCTTTTGTAGCAAAAGACCATGAAGCTCCCCAGGGGAGAGTAACTTCTGGTTTTCTCATCAAGCAAGTTAATGTGTGATTTAGTTCACTGTCGCTCTTGGTGAGATGTATTCAACCCCATGAGTAATGTGAGAAATTAGTATCAGAGAGGTATCCCCCCGCACCCCCCTTAGAGAACATGAGTGACTCCATTTCGTTTGGTTATCTGGAAGCCTCTGTTTTTCAAAAGCTACTGATACTGTGATATGCACATATGTATCTCTATTTTCCACATTGACCAGCACATAGGGGCTGAAGGGAGATCAAATCATACAGCCCCACTGCCATTTTTCTCCCCTGGGCTCTGTCTGCTACTAATTGGGCTGAATTAAGAGAGAGAGAGAGAGAGAGAGAGAGAGAGAGTGTGTGTGTGTGTGTGTGTGTGTGTGTGTGTGTGTTGGGAGGGAGGAGTGAGGTGGAAGGTGTCATTTGCAGAGACTACAGTGAAGTTGTCCAAGGAAATACCTATCTGAGGTTAAGGGCTTGTTCTGTTTGTTTCCCTCAGTTGGGTGGAGCCTATACGCCCTGGGCATCGCTTTTTTTGTTTTGTTTTGTTTTGACAGATGTTCCTTGTTTATTTCCTTAAGTATTTTATCTGGATGTTATTTTTTTTTCTTCCACTGTGCGCTTCAATTTACTTACATCACCCAGAGCTATGCCTTAAGCACACACCACCCAGTAAGAGTCTTTCCTGTAGCTTATTCTTTCACCAAGAGCACATTTAAGCTAAATGAAAGATTTAGGGGAAGACTATGTTTTTTAAAATCCCTCATGTAAATGGATTATCTGCATTCCTTGCTGATAGTACTCTGTGACCCACAAAGGATTAGAGACTACTGACTTAATTCATGTGGGATTTTGACACCAGGGCCAAGTCTTCATTCTTTGAGCCACTATACCAAAGTACCATAGATTGTGTGGCTTACAAGCAACCGAAATTTATTTCTCATAGTTCTGGAGGCTGGAAGCCTGAGATTACGATCCCAGCATGGTTGGGTTCAGGTAAGAGCCCTCTTCTGGGCTGCAGACTGTCAACTTCTCATTGTCTCTTCACATGGAAGAAAAAAGGAGAGAGCGCTGTCTGGAGAGTCCTTCTAAGGACACTGATCCCATTTATGAGAGCTCCACCCTCATAACCTAATTACCTCCCAAAGGCCCCACCTCCTGACACCCATCACAGTGAGGGTTAGGATTTCAACATGAATTTGAGGGCAGAGGGGGCACAAACATTTCAGTCCTTTGCAAACCACTTCTTTCCTCCCCTCTCACCTAAGTTTTTAACAGGGTATCTAATAAAACTCTGACTACAGTATGTTTTGGGATTTGATGTCCAAAAATAAAATCTCTTTATAAATGAAAGATTTCTATATAAATGAAAAGATGCCCAATAGTTACCTAGGTCATATGAAGAGCCACACATAGAAAGTCTTTTGGAGAAAGACTTTTCCCATCATAGCTGAGACCCACCTGTTTCTGCTCAGGAAGAATCAGCTAAGGACTAGACTGGGAAGTCTACGAAGTGAGATATTTTATCTTTGTTTATTGTGTTATAACTTCCTCTCTCCTAAAACATAGAGTACAGTAAGATCTCAACATTTCAATATCACTCTCTCCAAAAACACTGCTGTTGTAAGTCTTGAAGATCTTAATGTCCAAATGGATTATTCTTTCAAAGTCCTGGCCTCTCATGCCCTGACTCTTTTTCGAACATTCTTGTACACCCCCTGCCTCTGATGCTTATTCCCTTGTTATTCCCAGTGACCGGCTTTCTCCATAATCTCACTTTTAAGCATGCTACTTTGAGCACCTACTCACATCATTCTAATACATTCTTTCTAGTATCATAAATTCAACATGTCTTTATACTTTTTGAAGGCTGTACTGCATTGCTCACAAGTTTCAGCTGTCTCTCCTGTAAGTCCTCACTTCCTTTATGCACAGTTTAGACACCATGCTCCATTGTACCCATTGACTATCATGTACTTGCTTTCCCTTTTCTTCTTTTACCCATTTACCTAATATAACCCTGGTTATATCCAATCCTCTACTTACCCGGCCACACATTTACCCAGATATAGACGAATAGAGAAAAACAACAAGGCTGACTGGTTTCATTGGAAATTAATGGCCACCAACACCAAGTGGGTCCCTAGGGCTGCTCAGCAATCCCACTGCAATTCCCTATTACCCACTTTAGTCCACCTTCCCTAGTGACCAGTCCCTGCCTTTGACTTGCTGCACAACTGCACTCCCTCCTCTGTCTTCATTCTCGACTGAGAAAATAAATACAATTAGAAGAAAATGGCCATGTGCTCCCACAATCAAATTCTTTACTATATTTGCATCTACATTCTGATACTCCCCTTTCCCTCTTGTTACTGGGGAGGAATATCCCTCTGACCCCCCAAGAATATTTTTCCAGCAATTCTCACTCTTTGCTCTACATTATCAAAATCTCCCACTTCACCAAATCATTTCTGCCTGCATAGAAATACGCTCTATATATCTTCCATAGGAAATAACAAAACAACAAAATAAACAAAAGACTTCTTTGACTCCACCGGCCTCTCTCACTACCACCTCACTTCTTTCCTCCTTCTTATAGTAAAGATCATTACAAGAGTTTTTGTATTTACTTCCCTTGTTCTTCTTTTGTCATTCTCTCTTATAATCATTCCAGTTGAATTATGATGTTAACACTCCAGTGAAACATCTCTTGCCAAGATCACCAAAGATCTCTACTTTGCTAAATGCAATGGTTCAGTTTTAGTTCTTGTCTTACTTGCCCATCAGCAGCATTTGAAACGATTGATCATTCTCTCCTTGATCGCTGATTTTTTTTTTTTTTTTTTTTTGGCTTCTGGGTCATTATTTGCCCTTGCTTCTCCTTTTATCCAACTGGCCCTTATCTTTACTCTCTTTGAGCCTCTTTCTTTGCCTCAGAAATTTTCTTTACTTACTTTAACTCTTCAGGTGATATCATGGAGTGTATATATGCTGTGGACTCCGATTTTTTTTCTACCCCTGAACTATGACATATGAATCTAACAAATGACTTGGCATTTCCACTTGAATTTCTAAAGACAACAAAAGTAAGAATATTTTATGAAATTAATAATTGCTAACATTTAGCACTTACTATGTTCCAGGCAATGCTCTACATGCATACATGTGGCTGTGTGTGAGCATGTGACACAGTAGTTTGAGATACTGTGTGAGGTAATGCTTTGTCAGCCCTTACCTTTTGTTGTAAGGCTACAATAAAAAAAGAAATCAGCATGGTTTTTAACAGTAGAAATTTATTTCCTACTTATGTTAAATGTTGATACTTATAGTTCAGCTGTGGCTATGATACAAAGAAAGCACTGCAAGTCACATGGCAAAGGGTAGTATATTACTTTCCTATTGTTGCCACAAAAAATTTACAATGAACTCAATGGCGTAAACAATACAAATTTATTCTTGAAAATGTTAAACTTTGCCTGAGTTCTGTGATCCTAGGAAAGAGTGAAGGTAAAAAACTCCCTCCCCCTACTTTCGCGTTCTGGGAGTGGATTTACTGCAAGGAACCATCCTTCTCTGTAAGACTTAGATAAGACTTATCTTACGGAATGTCTGCTGCCCCCCC
>NW_024424786.1:26176770-26211566 GCF_017311325.1 Ursus maritimus
CCCCCCCGCCCCTCCCCCGCCCCTCAACGCTTGTTTACCTATGACAAAGCCTGATATAGATCCTGCAAATTTCCATTCTCTGCCCCACACATGATTATGTGAACTGTCCTCACGAATCAATTAGAATAAAATGCTTATTAACCAAAGATTGTTTAAGATTCACTCCCTGAACTCGGAGTTACCCTCAGTTTGAGCAGCATACAGGCCTCTTTAAATGGCCCTCGAAAAATGACATCAAGGTAAAACAGTCTATGAACTACTATCCTCCCAGATCACACTCTTTCATCACACTTCCCCACGTCCACTTGCTTTTAGCCTCCTCCCTGTAAAAGAAAACGCTTTTTGCCTGACCCTTAGAAGCTTGCAGAGTTTATGCTCAGAGTGTTCTTCCTATCACAACAGTCTTTTCTCTCTGCAGCAGTTCCTTTCACCTCTTCTGCCATAATCCTTTTGAATAAAGTCTCTTCTTACTAAGTCCAGATTTGTTTTTTCTTTTGTCAATGTTTATTTTACTTATTTTTTTAAATGTTTTAACAGTTCTGGAAGTCAGAAGTTGGAAATGGCTCTTACTGAGCTAAAACCAAGGTATTCTAACTATATTTCTCTTGAGGTTTTAGGGAAGAATTGATATTCTTGCTTTTTTCTGTTTCAAGATGTCACCTTCATTCCTTGGCTCATCGCATCCCTCTGCCACCTTCAAAGCCAGTAAACTTGGGCCTAGTCTTTTTCTCATTCTGCTATCTCCCTGAATCTCATTTTGGCTTGCCTTTTCCACTTTCAAGGACCCCTTGATTTCAATGAGCCCACTTGGAAAATCCAGGTTCATCTCTCTATTTTCAAGCCAATTAATTAGCAACACCATCAATTCCATCTGCAACCTTAAATCTCCTTTTTCATGTAACATAACTTACTCACATGTTCCAGGAATTAGGGCAGGGGCACCTCTGGGGAGACAATATTCTGCTTACTATATGTAATAAGGAAGACTGCATTCCTTCCCTTTCCATGCTCTGTAGGCAGAATATTTTTCCATACTCCATTATCAGGCCTGCTCATGTGACTTTTTTGGTATATGAAGTGTGAGGGAATATGTAGAGCAGAGTGGAACATAATAAAGTGGAGAAAGTAGCCTGAGCCACAGCCAGAGAAGTAACGTAAGAAAGAAATATATGTTCAGGGTTTGTTTACAGCAAAGCTGGTAAATACAGGTCCAGAAAGAGAGTGAATTGAAGGAAAAAATAATACAATCTACCAGTCTCTCCTTTTAGCCACCAATATACATTTCCTTCCCAAGCACAAAATATTCCAAATCCCTTCTTATCCAGCTATCCAAAGAAGGTCAGAAAGAAGCTGGTCAGGACAGCAATTTTAGGATCAGTTTTAGGATCATTACATCTAACAAAGAAATTATATCTCAATATTATCACATTTATATGTTTTAAAATAATTTATAAAATAAATTGTTTTTATAGTATTTATATCACATTAATGTTACAATGTTATCTAATCAAGAGATTACGACTATCTAATAATATCTAAAAGAGTAGGCAATAGAGCCCCACTCTTCATATAAGGAATATATTACTGGTTAAAACAACCAAAGTCACAACTAGCAATTTTTCCATCTTGGATAAATACTGGACATACTTCGTAAAGCCAATAAAAAAGAAGAAGAAATGGGAAAAGAAGGTGTATTAGTCTGGGTTCTCCAGAGAAATAGACCTGATTGACTATAAAAAGATATTTATCATGAGGAGTTGACTCATTTGATAACCACATGTCTGGCCATTTCTCTCTCCAAGCAAAGTGAACAACTAGGGGCTCTGTATGATGTTATGCCCATTAGGAGAATTTCCCTTCACTATCATGCTCCGAGGTTGTCCTAGGAAGGGTCTGTAGGGCTGTAGCTGTTCACTTTCAGGTGGTGCCTACATAGCACGCAGAACCATCTGTTAAACCAGGCCCGAGTCCTCTCTTCCTCTGTCTCCTGATCATAGGAAAAACCCCATAAGGCCACAGGCACAGGCCGGCAGAGAGAAGGCAGTGTAGCAGGAGTGGGGACCATGGGCATTTAGGATGTTTTCTCACGTAACTTAACTTGTGCCTTCAGAGCCAGCTCTGGCCCGATCAACTATATGTCACTTCCATCTAATGACAGTGTGTTGCTGTGCATGCCAAAGTTTATGGTTTGGTGGGACAGACACTACCCAGTTCATGACAGGGTGCTCAGGACACATGGTAACTTGGTGGCCCGAGGTAAGCGTTCAGTCTCTACTAAAACCCAGTAGGAGGCCAAGAGTTGATTCTCAAAAGACTAGTTATTTCTGGGTGATGGCAGGGTCTTGCCCAAAATTCTAAAGAACTGTGCGGTGATTCATGTATAGGAGGCTGCCAAGTAGCATCTCTCTCTGCCATTAACACTTAAGTACCATTGGATCTTCAAAGGAATGGAAAAGAAGGGAAAGGAAGAGAAGGGGAGGGAAAGGAAGATAAGAGAAAGGAAGACATGGAGGGGAAGAAGAAAGGAATTTTCTCTCACGGCTACGCTTCTGTTGCGGACTTTGTATCTCAGGCTGCATTCACTTCCTCAGGCTTCCAGCGCAATTACCCCAGGCCTAAGGCCTGCTGGACTCAGTGATTAGATTATTCATATTCATTCTTTCAATTGCACTGCTGCAAAGCAAAATGCAGCCTTCATTTGTTGTCATGATGAATGAGATGTAAGAATCCTGGCATTTTCTACTAGCAATGATCTTCCTCGCAAGTGTCAATCTTAAACACTGTGACACCTGAGTATAATATTCTCCCTGTTTCATTTATGCTTTATAACACACGTGTTCTATCTTACTAACATTGTGTTCTTGCCTATTACCTTTTCCAAAAAGTATTTGTTTTCTGTTTTGTGCCTAACACATGATACACACAGTAAAAACTTATGTTTCATGAGACCAGTTATGAGGTTGAATCCACATGTAGATATTGTTTTTTTACTTAACCAGAATCATAATTTCTAGAGATCAAAACAAACAAACAAAATTCAGATGTTTTCTGTGTACACAGATGCAGCTAAGAAACCTATAATTGTATTAAATGGGGAGGTTGATGTGAACCATTCGCAAAATAGACAACACATATTTTTGAGAGTGACTGACACATCCTCTATGAAGTAAATTAACATTCTCGTTCCATCTGGCTTATTTGGATTGACTTATTTCATTGAACAAGGCCACAGTTAAATGTGGTTAGAAAAAAGAAAGAGGTAGTACAAAAAGTCATTAGAACAAGTAAGATATAATATGTGTAATTTTTTTCAGTAAGAAGAGAACTAAAGTTTAGCAAGTATCTTTGGTGAAAGGGAGACGAGGAGAAAAGTCTGACAGAGAAATATAGATTCTATTATATATATTTTTACACTTAATTGTTTTCTAACCACATACATATGCTATCATATATGTGCCACATACATATACAAATGGATATATGCTGTATCACTGATTTCTAACCACATACGTATATGCTATTGTACAAAGAAGTTCGGGGGAATGGAGACTTTTTAGTGCATGGAAGGATTACCTTCCCAGACACTTAGAAAGATCATGAAATGGTGACTGTTTTTCACAAATGAACTAAATATAAGGAGAAACCAGACAGGCATTTTGAACATCTAAAATATTTCAGCTGAGATGATAGTGTCCATAAGTAAATGTCATTTTAGCTGGGATCACAATGTTTTATTCATGTTGGATTCCAGGTACTCAACAGAGTATATAATATATAGTAGAATCTAAATAAATGTTAAAGGAATAAATGAATGAATATAAATAGGAATATGATTTTGAGGATTAGATTTGGCTCCCAGATGGTGTTTAAGTAAATATTTATTAAATAAGCCTTTCCTCTTACTAACTGTGTAACCTTTGGTGGCAAGTTATTTAAAACCATTATTGTTGTTCCATTTTTAACCTGTGACGTAGAAACAATAATGGCATTTACTGCAGAGGGTCATGAAGATGAAAGGAGTTCATTTGTTTAAAGCATTTAAAAAATACCAGATGTTTAGCAAGTTCTCCAAAATTGTTTCCTCTTATTATGTTCACATTCTTTTTCTTCCCCCTCCCTTCCTCTAGGACATTGCTGAGAAGAGAGAACGTGGCTAAGAGGAACAGAAAAGCACAGCCTTATCTCCAAAGATGAGTACAAGGTAAGGCTGGCTCATTTAGATGTATAAATTTGGTTAGGTGATTTATTCACCGATTAATACTTTGGGTCTTTGGAGATAGCTTAAAAATAATTTCAAGTTAATTCTTGTTTTTCAAATTAATTCTGATTTTTACTGGGAAACCAGTGGTCAATGTGTATCTCTCAAGTCAAGGGTCCTTAGGTGCTGGAATAAAATACTTTGTATGTACAATAGCACAGTGAGACCCAGCTAAGGCTGCTTCAGACCAGTGTGAAGTGGGCTGCATCGGTACAAGAACAGAATGAGCTTTGAGTCGAGAGGAAGCACAGAGAATGAAAACAGGACTGCTTCTTGCCAGGTGAGGCAATCAGTTTGTGATCCGATGTCTACATCTGATGTCCCCAGTGCTAGGATCTACAATTCGTGTCTCCAATCATGCCCCTTATCTTAGAAGAAAACAAAGACCAACATGGTCTGAAATAATGGGAGAAGTCAGAGAGCTACCTGGTACACAGATAATGACATAATTAAAATGTATTCCAAAGGCATGCATACATGCAGAGACACATACACACACACACACACACACACACCTTTTACTACAAAAAAATGAATAAATGATTTTTAAATGTTGGTCCTCCTCTAAGATGGTATGGTGAGCACTCACATTGTATTGCATGGAGACAGGCATTATCTTAAAGGATAAGATGAATCCGCTTACCTCTGCCAACTTTGCCCTGAATGCAGAAATATGTATATTTTTTTCCTTATTGAGAGACAGACGTCTTGTGGCACTTTACACGTGAAATCTAAAGGATATGTAATGTTCAGCAGTAATATCTTCCTTGAGAAGTACTTAGAATCATACAGATTCCACTCAGTAAATTCTAAGACCAAATGAATAAAGATCTGGAGCATATAATTACTGTTGTAGCTTTTCATTCATTCCTCCTCCATTTGGTAATGCACCCAAATGCTCTCTTCAGAAGTATCAATCCATTTATCAATTCATTCATTCGGAACACATTAGTGTCAGGCACTATTCTAGGTACTTGGATACAACAAAAAACAAAACAAAATCTCCTCATGGAATTTACATTCCAGTGGTGAGTGGCAGAACATGGGCAGACAAGGAGGACATGTAACATATGTACTATACCACATAGTGACACATGCTATGGAGAACAGAACATCCAGGAAGGCAGGTAAGGGTGGTGTCGTAAGTTTACAGTGTTTGGGAAGCCTTTCCTGAACTCTTGATATTTGACTGAGGACCTGAAAGAGGTGAGGGAACAGAACACTACAGTATATAGCTCCAAGTTTTTCCAAGGATATCATCATCTGTGTGAATTGCACTCCCCAGCATGGGGTCCAAATGAGGCGAAACTGCTGTCAATAATAAGACATTTGCTAAGAGCTAAGGCATAAACTTGAGCTCTTGGTTAAGTGTCTTGGCTAACATTTTGGAAGAAGAATGTACCTAAAAATAAAAACAAGGCAGGAAAATAGAATCAAACTCAAGTCCCTGAACACAGTCATGGCTTTAGAAATTAATTCTTAAAGTTCTTTTTCTTTTCTTTTTTTTTCAGAGAGAGAGACAGCAAGCTGAGTGGGGGCATGGGTGGGGGGAGGGGCAGAGGGAGAGGGAGAGGGAGAGAATCCCAAGCAGATTCTGCACTGCATGCAGAGCCTGACATAGGGTTCAATCTCACAACCCAAGATCATAACCTAAGCAGAAATCTAGAGTCTGACGCTTAACCAACTAAGCCACTCAGGCACGCCTTAAAGTTCTTTTCTTTGCACACAGTTTGGACTAAGTTTCTGTCACATAGAAGTAGAAGAGTCATACCTTATGCACAGCATTACTAGATGGCTTTATTATTAAAGAAAGTGTAATATCATGGTATATATATCAATAGATAGATAAATATCACATTTTCTTTATTCATTTGTCAATGGACACTTAGGTTGTTTCCATATTTTGGCTACTATGAATAAGACTGCAGTGAATGTGGGAGTGCAGATATCTCTTCAAGATACTGATTACATTTCCTTTGGGTGTTTATCCAGAAGTGAGATTGTTGGATCATATAGTAGTTCTATTTTAATTTTTTGAGGAATTTCCATACTGTTTTTCATAATGACTGTACCATTCTCACCAATGGAAATCTGCTAAAAGAGTAGATCTTAAGTGCTCATACCACACACACACACACACACACACACACACACACACACACACACATAACTATAAAGAAAATGTAAAATAGAAGACACTAGGATTGCCTAGTCTGAAGGACCTGTAACTGCAGTCCCCTGATTCTTAAGAAGAGAGCATAAACACAACCTTCACCTAATTCTGAGTGAATTCCACTCTAACACATTGTATCTGATTGATTCTACTATTTTGACCCTATTATTTTGCAGCCACACTAATTTTCATATCATTATTATGTTGTTGGAAGGAGTCTACCCTTTCTACCATATAACACTGCAGCCAAGAGACCCAAATACATGGAAGACAGGGACGGCAGCATAATGAATATATGGTGGAAACAGCAAGGGATGAATGAGTATGCTTCATCTCAAAGGCAGCCTGCTCCAACGCAAAAACACCCATTATCCACGACCTCCTACTTATTCTGAGGACCATCAATCGTAAAGCAGCTCATGCTAGATGTCTACAGGTGATAATGACTGAAAACTCCAGGTGTGGTGATGCGCACAGGGTGGGGAGCTGACATGCCTTTGAGCAGGGGGCTTCTGTTGGAGAGAACGGATCCCAGAATAGACGAACTGATAGAGGATAAGGATAGGGATGACTCAGAGAATGAAGCAACAGAAAAGTTCTATACGCTGGGGAGAAAAGTCCAAAGAACTTTTTTAAAGAAAGAAAATTAAATAGGAAAGGAGTGATACAGGAAGGGAATGGAGTGAAACTCACTTAGTAGCTTCCCCTAGAAGCAACACGGAATATAATTTAGCATTTAAAAAGAGTTAAAGGCATACTTAAAATTATGCTGATTACTGGACACATGAAGGATTTCCACTTTCTTTTTGCTGTAATTTAAACAATTTTCTTGAACAAAAGACAGGAAAGGAGAAAAAAAAAAAACCAAGAATTCTAGATAGAAAAAGAGAGAAGAGTTAAAATTCTGTTCTCCTAAATTAGGTATTACATTTTCCCTCTTAATCTGTAGAAGAGAAAATTTTCCAAGACCCCTTTGCTTCAGCCCAGAGCACATGCTGCTCTTCCTCAGTGGAGTTTCTTTCTTCAGATCAGCAATTCTTCCTATTAAGTAATCATCCCATTAAATATTTCATCAGGAAGTTGGTTGCTTTGCCCATCTGCCTTGTCCATACTCAATTACAGCAGCGATCATTGTTTTATGGGGAGATGCATGTAACTTTTCAAACTGTCTTAAATTTTTCTCCTGTAAAATTGACATAGTTGATGGGATTTTCATAGTATACTGATAGTAGGTACTGAAGTTCTGCCTCTTTGTTCGCTTTCTCATTTTTGAAATCAGGGTCATTTCCACCCATATCAACAAGAGATGTTAAGAAAGGAGGTCTCAGAGGCGCCTGGGTGGCACAGCGGTTGAGCGTCTGCCTTCGGCTCAGGGCGTGATCCCGGAGTCCTGGGATCGAGCCCCGCATCGGGCTCCTCCACTGGGAGCCCGTTTCTTCCTATCCCACTCCCCCTGCTTGTGTTCCCTCTCTCGCTGGCTGTCTCTCTCTCTGTCAAATAAATAAATAAATAAAAATCTTAAAAAAAAAAAAAAAAGAAAGAAAGAAAGGAGGTCTCAGAGATGGCAGGTGGTTATATTTTTATTTCTATTTGTCAATCTCATATGTAGTAAAGCATTCAGTAACTGAATTAAATTGTCAAACTTCTCAAACACATAAATCAACCAACTGAAAGATTAGATGTTTTTTGTTTATTAGGGTAAAAACCTCTGGGGGAAAAAAAGTAATTAAGCATAAATTGACCTTAGTTTATTAGTTGGGTTTTCCACACAGGCTTATAAAAATAAAGGTTACAGTAAGGATGGTAGGAAATCTACAAAATTTTAGTAAATTATTTAATCTAATGCCTAATTTTATAGATGCAGAAGATGAAGTAATTTGTCTAAAATAGTATAATTAGATCAGGAGTATAACGTGTTCTTCCTATATGTATTCATGACCCTGTATTTATTTTAAAAAGTTTAAAGAGTCTCTTACTTTCCACATACATTTTTCGTTTAGCTATTAACACATATGTGAATGAGGTTTTGGGGGTGGTTTGCAGATTTTTTAACTGCACGTATTTTTATAGAAACCTTTATTTAAACAGCAATTTTCTCATTTGCATAAACTTTATCCATTTGTTTCCCTCATTGAAATATAATTTTCTTGAGAAATTTCTCAAGAAATATAATTTCTTGAGAGTAGAAAGTCTGGATTTTATCTGGGTGGTTCCAGATCCTAGAGAAATGTGGGCAATAACAGGGATTTGATGAACAGTTGTTGAATGAATGGCTCCATCTTGTTTCTGCCTTTCTGGATATCATGCCAGCCATTCACTGTTTTTTCTTTGGCAAAATTCCATCAACTCCTTTCAATTTTCATTCTTCTTTATGGTTTTAATAATGAATTTCATTTACTGGAGCCTCTGGATATTACAAAAATACAAATCTCTTTCATCTCACCTTCCTATTTATAAGTGGATCACATTAGACGATGGACACTCAGACAGATTCCACTTATTATACCCATTTTTCCAGATTCCTAAACCACATTAGCATATTAAATTATTTGAGAATTTCCTTCTCTCATATTTGGTCTAAACCAGAATTTACTCATCTATTCAAACAACTACTTATTGACTACCATCTATAAACTGCAGGGAGTTTTAGGAACTAAGAATAAACAGTAAACAAATCTGATATGACTTATAGAGCTTATATTCTAGAGAGGGGAGGAGGAAAGAATAAATGAAAAAAAAAAACCCACCTAAACAATAAAAAAACTATAAAAACTGGAACTTGAAACAATTGTTAAGGAAATAAAAACTTCTTTGTATCTACATTTTCATTTCTGAAGCATGTTTTTACAGCATGCTTTATAAATATACTTTGGAAAATGTCAGATTACAAATCTACCTATTACTAAATGATACATATTTATCCATCCTGACCCCACGGATATCTGGAAGGTTTGTTCTAAATGCCTTTGTGAAAAAATAACACTTTATTACTATCTGATCAAATTGGCAATTTTATTTTCAGAAATGCAAATGAATTTATTTTGGCCTAATTTTCTCTCATTTTATTAAAAATATTGGTAAGTACTACCTATTACCAATGCACTGCTAAGCATTATGGTTTCAGTGGTAAACAAATGAAAGCAGGCTTTGATGGAGACAATTTTCACAATGCATCCAAAACACTGATGGTTTATGAGCATTTTTATAATTTATCATGGACTACTGCCTAATGCCTTCAAAAATTTGGAAGCCTATGGCCCAATGTAGAAGTCTATAACTAGGCCTATGCAGGTGTATGTACCTGTGGATCAGGAGGAACAGATTTTATGGTATTAGTGTGGACTCTTGAGTACTGATGTAGCCTCTAGCCACCAAATGGTGCAAAAGACAGTGAATCCAAGTCTCTGACCCCCTGAAGAAGCATTTTTTCCCTTTTCTGGCAGGCTGCCTTGACCACCGATTTTCAGGCACATCTCTGTGAGGAACCAGGGAGGCATTGGGGAACAACCACATTATTCCTATCCTCAACTCATGGATTTCCTTTGTACTATTTCTTTTTTTTAAGATTTTATTTATTTATTTGACGTGATAGAGACAGCCAGCGAGAGAGGGAACAGAAGCAGGGGGAGAGGGAGAGGGAGAGGAAGATGCAGGCTCCTAGCAGAGAAGCCTGATGTGGGGCTCGATCCCAGAATGCTGGGATCACACCCTGAGCCAAAGGCAGACGTTTAACGACTGTGCCACCCAGGTGCCCCCCTTTGTACTATTTCTTACTTCAGTAGTAAACTGAAGTCAAAGCAACCTTGAGCTGAACCAAAATCATCATTCTCATTGGGGATGTACATCAGGTTTTATGATCTAGCCAACACAGCAGAATCTTCCATGTTTCTTTTTGTAAAATGTATACAATGTCTGCCTAATGGATGTCTCCATTTTAGGAATTCTAGCACATGGATTCTTAGCATACTCAATGATGTCTCATATGTAGCATTATTTTTTTTCCAACATAAGGTATTTAAAGTTTGAAAACATAAGAGGTTAGAGTGCTAGAAGTATTGAACATGTAGATAGCAAAATCGCCAGGATGATGATGAGTCAGAGTAGTGAGGATGGCTGAGGCAGCTACCACTGTCTTACATAAGTGAGAAAGAGCAGGAATGAGAGAGAAATCAGTGGACGGCAATGTCAAAGAGGAATAGAAGGACAGCCTCTAGAAAAATTCCTGGGATTTAAACTCCTCTCCTCATGTACAAATCTAGGGACCATTCAATCTTAGGACTTCACAGGTGATCCCAAGGGCTGGGAAATGCCTTCCATATGCACAGCAATCTAGAGGCAAGGAAAATTTAGCATTTTAATGTTATAATTACTAATTAATTCTGTCCAGACTGATAGGAAAGAGAGAAAGACTCTAGACAGCCTTTTGAAATCAAGGTAAATCATCCTGCTAAATACTTAGGAAAAAAATTACAGCCTATTTTGCATGAATTGTTAACTTCTAGAAAGAAATGGATGGCGATAAAAAGAACTCAACAGGGATTGTTCTCTTTTAAAGAACTCAAGAGAAAAGTAAAATGGAAAGGACCAAACAGAGAGTGGATGTAGGCAATAGAACTCTGGGTATCTGACAGAGTCTGTTTTATAACTATTTATTTATTGGCAACATGGGTGGGATCATAGCAGAATACAGCCTCAGCACATAATTTATAACAAGATTTAATTTCTACCTCCCGGAAGACTATGTGGTTTTATCTCTGGAAAATCAGCAATGGGAAGATTCACATTAACTAGACCAGTGGCTACCACTGGTCCCTAATTTCAAAGCCTCTGGACAATGCTATATATGTCAAGCTTCTGGTTCTGCATAATGGATGTCCTAATAATTGATATTTATTATTAGCTGTTTACTGTGAATGACACGTATTGGAGGTTACTACCGTTTCCCATTCGGAGATGAAACTACCTTTTATGCTAGAGAATGTCATCTCCTGTGATGATTGAGGAAATCCAGATTAAATTGTCAGATCTTCAAAACTCAAAACCCCTCACAGGCAGAGATAAATGAAGAAGAAAAGTCAAGGGGTTTCTTTTGGATCAACCATTGATCAGTGGAGATCTTATACAGCTCAATCTATCCAGGGATATCACATCATGAAATCACTCTAGGACCATGCTCCCCTGTTTCAGAACCTATAGAGTATCTTTATTTAACTGGAAGAACAGATCTCGTGATCCAATGCCTCCACACTCCCTCCCTGGCCAGCATTCCAGTCCACGTCATCATCATTCCTTGCCTGGATGGAAGTATTCACGTCTTGACTGGTCTCACTGCTTTCTTTCTCGCTCTCCCTAATGTCTCTTTTCTATGGAGCAACTAAGGAGGTTCTTTTAAAGAGTAAAACAGATCATATCACCCATCTGCTCAAAACCCTCTATGGCTTCACTTTGCATTCATAATAAAATCCAGAATTTTGTCTGGTCCACAAAATTCTACCCAACCTGGCTTCTGGCTCTTGGTCACTCCTCTGATGTCATTTTTTACCTCAATCACTATAATCTACCAAACTGGGCTTCTGTCTATAAATGGTTCTTGCTCAGAGTCACAATGCTTATTGTTGCCTCTGCTTAGAATGTTCTTTCTCAGAAACTCCAAGGGCTTCCTCTATAGCTTCACTCAGATTTCTTTTCAGATGTCAACCTCTCAGACCAACAGATCTAAAATTGAGACATCTTGCTTGCCACTTGCTTGGTGTCTCTTCACAGCTCTTATCACTTACTGCGTTCAGTTTATAAACTCTCTTCCCATTCCTCTGTGGGCAGAATATTAGTGCGGTATTTCTAGTGCTTATGGCACTTTCTGATTCATAAAAGACATTAAAAAAATACCTGATCAAGGAAAAAACAAGGAAGAAAGGGAGAGAAGGAGGGAAGAAAGGAGGGAGAGAAGAAGGGAGAAAGGAAGTAAAGAAAAAAAGAAAAGAAAGAAGATAGATCTCAAATTAAAAAAAAAAAAGATAATTCAGAGATTGTCTTCTTTTATAAACTTATTACCCAGGAGGCAGAAATAAAGAGCTTTAACATATCAAGAAAGTACAGGTAAAACTCCAATTTCTGAGAAAGCTCAGCCAAAAAAACCCCTTACTTTCCCCCAGTGAAAGAAGCAAATATTTGTGGCTGTGTGGTGATGACGAATAAAAGAAATTCTAGGAGTTACTTGCTTTTGTTTCATTTTAGTTGATTAACAATTTACTGATAAGCAAGCAAACACACACACACACACACACACACACACACACACACACACACAAATATGTACATACAAACCCCCCAAACAAACAAACAAAATCAGAGAGAGCTGGGATTGTTCAATCTGCACCAGCCGTGAATCAAACCTCGTAATTTGCGATCAATTACATTAACAAACATGGATCTTATGCTCCAACTATCAGGGCTCATGCTGATTGTTAGGTGAGAACTTACTACAGAAACCCTCTTATTGATACTGTTCATTTGCCTAATTTGCTCATCTAGTGTAAAAAGCAACAAACAACAATAAACACCTGTACTTTGCTTTGTGGATAATTTCCTCCCAGTTTGAACATGGAAAAGAAAATAATAATCTGAGCAAATATTTTGCTTTACCTCAACTCACCATCTAGTGGCAAAGTGGGTGAGTGCAGGCTTCCCATTCAGAAGAACTCGTTTGCTTTCCAGACAAACATTTGTTTAGCATTTACTCTGCCAGGCACTGTGCTAGGTACTGTACTAAGCAGAGGTGAATAAACACATACCTAGAATAGTCTCTATTTCAAATTCTGTCTTCTGGCATGATATTCAGGAAGTTGATACAGCAAACATTATCTGTAACTGAGGTAGTGTTTATTGTGCCAGGCTCTGTGCTGATCACATTTCAAATGCAACATACTTAATGACAAAAATTCAAGGTGATTATCATTGTTCCATTTTGTATCTAAGGAAAAAGAAGCTGAGAGAGGCTGACACCCAAAGTATCCCAGCTGATCTGCCTGGCTATAAAGTCCCTGACCTTACCCACCACAATATATATCCTCTTATTAATTTGAAGGTATAATCTACGGCTAGGTAATAATTTTTTTTTCTGAGAAATTAGCCAGAACTTTGCACAACTGACAAATAAATAGTCACCACAGAATTTTAGTGGATTTTAACTTCCAGAACAATGACACCGGGATCCACCTACTTTCTAATCCAAATAGTTCAGGGGATAATTCTTGGGAGTCTGCACTTGGGAATAATACCAGCAAGCAGAGTGATGACCCTCAAAGAACAGGAATTTGACAAAGTCGACAAGTAATGATTGAGTTCAGTTCTCTATCCAAGTAACCTGCGCTAAACAATGAATATATTGCTGGGTTAAGAGATCAAACATATCAGTTAAAGTAACAAATACTAAGAGAATTTGAATGCATATCATTACCAGATATAAAGCCACATTACAGACAACTGGTAAAATTTAATATGCAGGTGGAATAATATATCTAGAAAAGCTGAACTCAAAGAGTATGAATTTGTTCATGTGTTTTGGAAGACATTAGGGCTACTTATAATATTCCAGTTCTCTTTTCTTTAAGGTATGGAATATGTTTGGCATATCCTGTGCTTTGAAGTGAGGCATGACCATTTGTCTTTCTTTAACCAACAAAATCTGAAAGAAAGCTTTGTGTTTCACTTTTGAGAGTTAAGCAGTTAAGAGTTAGTGTACTCGGGGTGCCTGGGTGGTTCAGTGGGTTAAGCAGCTGCCTCCTATGGCTCAGGTCATGATCCCGGAGCTCCCTGCTCAGCGGGGAGTCTGCGTCTCTCTCTCTCCCTCTGCACCCCCCCCCCGGCTCATGCTCTCTCTCTCTCAAATAAATAAAAATCTTAAAAAAAAAAAAAAAAAAGACTTAGTGCACAATTTGCCTTACTGCCACAATGACTGGGAAGGCTCTGGATGGTGGAGGCTCTCATCAGCCTGGGTCCCTGATGAGAACTGTGATGTCCAACAAGGACATGAGTTACCAGTGAGAAATAAACCTGTGTTGTTGTAAACTACTGAGATTTGGAGATGGCTTGAACTTCATTTTAAACAGCCTATCCTGAAAAAAAGCAATCTAATCTGAAACTATTTAAGACAGAGGATCCTGAGTGTGACCATTTCAGGTCAACTGGAGGAATGGAAATAATTTCATCAGTAATTACTGGGTGCCATGAGCCATTCACATTGCCTAATTAACTCATCATTATCTGATTATTTCTTACCAAAATACCCTCCAATGAGAACTTTCCTTACCATGTAGTCTGCAGGAATATGGTACACTAATTGGCTGATATGAAACATCTGCTTTGCCTGTCAGTTATATTTCTTCATTATTAAACTAATTCATTGGCACCCCAAATTATTCATCAGATTTCTGTTAGTTTGGTTACTGTAGCTCTGGTCCTGAGAGACTGACCGCATGAGCATAGGCCCATTGGCTAAAGTGGGCTTGGGGAGCCACACAACTACTTCTGAGATGAGGGAGACAGTCAGGGGGAGGGAGAGGGGGTGACAGAGACAGAAAGGGACAGGAAGAGAAATTATCTGGTTATTTTGAACAAGATTCTTGTCTAAATTCTGTTCTCGTGAGATGACCAACCACCCTTTAGTCCTTCTCACTCTGATGAAGCAAAATATGTTCATAAAGCTATGTCTCCACGTTTAACCAGTGCTCTTCAGACATTTATTTCTGGTTGAGAAGGCAGATGGGAAAAGTGAAAACAAGGGTGCCCCTGCTTTCCCTATTGGATTTCCCGATTGCCTCATGTGCTTGTACATTTTGTTGAACAAATAACCTCCTCCATCAAATGGACAGGTCTTTTTGGTTAACTTGTTTCCATAATAAATGTTCCATCACCTACATCTATTTTTATTAAACAAGGTGTGGTAAGGATGGAGGAAAGATTTTATACAGTCAGTGGGCACTTCTGTTTTCAGCAGCTATTGTATTTTTAATTCATATTTTTATATCACGTTAGAATAATATGCACCAGATTATGAATGTCAGGCTTGTAATAAGATTGTTTTCCTTTGTCATCAAGCTTCATAGGAAATCATGGACAGGTTATACCAGTTGAGACCAACAAGTGTTTGACAGCACCTGACTTATAAATTACTCAGTTCCTTCAGCTGTTGATTGATTTCTGGACATAAATAACAAAGGAAATGCCAGAGTAATAATTCATCCATTCTTTTTGGTCACGACTGTGTTTCAAAAACATTGCTTATTTTGCTTGGGTTCTGGCTGGACTTTTAATGTATTTACTCTCTCACACACTGCCTTTGCTTTTGCTCTTTCAGAATATCATCCTGAGGAAGGAACAGCAAAAATCATAAATTCATGTGACTAAAGCCAATGCTCTATATACCCATGACCACCAATTCTGAACTGAGTTTGCTAGAAAAAAAGCCAGCATAAAAATCTTTAAAAAAAAACAGCATTAATTAAATTCATCTGTCTGTCAAATTAATATTAAATCTTCAGCCTGATATTTAAGACCTTTCATGGTATTGCTTTCATTTGTTCATTGCTTCCCTCCCTCCCTTGCACCATACTTTCCTCCTTTCTTGTGACTCCCTCCTCCCTTCCCTCTTTTCCTCCTTAATAAAACATTTATTAGTGTCTAAAAAGTGCCTCTTAAGCTCAACTGGACTATGTATCATACTCTAATACTATTTCCTTCTTTTCAAACTCTGTGACCTTGCTCACATTTTCTCCACCCAAAACACTCTCTTCCTCTCATTCTCTGTGAACACCATGAGTAGCCCCTATTCTAACACCATTTAATATATTTACTCTCCCACTAAGCCTTTAGCCAACACTTGAGTCTCTATGCAACTTTTGTACCTCCCTCCTATGGCATTTACCAGTCTTTATTATTTTAGACTTCTTTGTATACTTGCCTTTTTAATCCTTCTAGACTGTTAACATGCTGTTAATGGGAGGAGACTTTGTCTAATGCTGTCTGGTGCACCTGCAAAGCCTTGCATAGAATGTATGAAAAAAAAAAAAACCCTAAACAAAACTGAAATAATGACAATAAATATTACAGAAAGAACACAACATTAGAGGGCAAACACATCAGAGTTCAAGACTTCCCTCTAATTTACGGAGTTGAAATTGTGAAAACCTTTTGCATCTCAATTGCCTTGTGTATAAAGTGAAAATAACTACAGCTTTTTTTCTCCTTGGAACATTTACAACTCCAAAATTTATGACTCCAATACATGCCTTCTGTTAAATGATTCAACATCAGATAAATCAGAGGATCTCACTATCATAGGTAGAGGCTTTAAAACATGCAAAGACAATTTTACAGACTCTCTGGATAAAAGATTTAACATATCAAACCTCTTTAATGTAATAATAGCGGATATTGAGCTCTTTTTTAATTGAGCTCTTCAAAAATGGGATGTACTGGGCTCGATATTTTAGACGAGGCTCTCTAACCTCACCAGAACAAATAAACAAAATCATGCGATGGTGGATTGTATTGTACCTACTTTACTTGTGAGAAAACTGAAGCATAGTTAGGTTAAGGCATTTGATCCACCCAGAGTCAGAATATCAACCATGTCTGATACCAAAGTCCATGCTACTTCTGCCAAATAAATTAAAACTTTACATATTCTATCTATGTAGATTAACTGGTATCAATAGATATTACATTACTGCACATTTGTCTATTGGGTTTCCTGTATTTTCTTTTACATAGTTCTTAATATATTCCAGATATAAATGTTTATAAGTGTTCTCCTTTCTCCCAATCTAAGATCTTTTAACTTTCTTCACAATTCCCTAACATAACAAACTTCTTAATTTTTGGTGTGATCAAATAAATATTTTGTCAGTTTTGCTCTTTTGTACCATTATTATTATAAAAAAAAATCCTTTCCCAGCATTAGATCATAAACATGTGCTCATTTTCTAATGAATAAAACAAAACAAAACTTAATCTTGGGTTAAACAAGACTTGGTTACATTTGTTTTAATGCACTACAGTCTCTATTCAGTAAAATTTTAATTATTTTGACATCTATATTCTTCCACAAGTGGCTGCCCTGCTTTGCATTCCCCGCAGCAATGAATGAGAGCTCTTGTTTCACATCGTAATCAGCATTTGCTGTTTCCACTGTTTTAGATTTTGGCCATCCTACTAGCTGTGCAGTGGTATCTCATTATGGTTTTAATTCGCAGTTCCCCAAGGACATATGATGTTGAGCATCTTTTCATATACTTCTTTGCCGTCTGTATATCTTCTTTGATGAGATGTCTGTTCAGGTCTTCTGCCTATTTTTTAACCAGGTTGCTAGTTTTCTTATTGAGTTTTAAGTGTTCTTTACCTATTTTGAATAACAGTCCTTTTCCAGAGGTTTCCTTTGAGAATATTTTCTCCCAGTCTGTGGCTTGTCTTTCTATTGTGTTGACTTTTGCAGAGCAGAAGCTTTCAATTCTACTGAAGTTCAACTTGTCAATTGTATCTCTCAGATCGTTTCTTTGCTGTTCTATCTAGAGAGTCATGACGATAACCAAGGCCATCTAGGTTTTCTCCTGTTAGCTTCTACAAATTGTATAGCTTTGCATTCGACATTTAGGTATATGATCCAATTTGAGCTAATTTTTTTGTGAACAGTGTAATGTCTGTGTCTAGATTCATTTTTTGTGGACATTCAGTCGTTCCAGCACCATTTATTGAAAAGACTATCCTGTAAATGCTACTATGTTTTCAAATGCAAATTCCAATCATTCGTTGCAGATACATAGAAAAACGACCGACTTTTTTATATTAAACTTGTATTCTGCAACCTTGCCTTGTTTCTGATCTTTGCAGGAAAGATTTGAGGTTTTCACCACTTAAGTATGGTGTTAGCTGTAGCGCTTTTGTAGATGTTCTTTATAAGTTGAGGAAGTTTCTCCTCTTCCTCGTTTACTGGGGATCTTTATTATGAATGGGTGTGGGTTTTTGTCAAATATTTTTTTTCTGTATCTGTTGATATGATCATGTGATTTTCTTCTTTAGTCTGTTGATGTGATGGATTACATTAATTGATTTTCAAATGTCGAACCAGCTTTTTATACTTGGGATAATCCTACTTGATTGTGGTATATAATTCTTTTCATTAGTTTCTGGGTTTTATTGGCTAGTGATTTGTTGAAGACTTTTGTTGTTGTTGTTGTTAAGGTGTGTCTTAGGACCTAGAATAGAATCTATATTGACAGATGCTCCATATGAGCTTGAGAAGAAGTGTACCTTGCTCTTGTTGGATGAAGTAGTTTATGGATGTCCATTATAAACAAGTGATTGATGGTGTGTTACAGAGCTCAGCTAAGTCCTTACTGTTTTCTGCCATTTCTTACAGAGGAGCATTGAATTCTTCAATTATAATGGTGGATTCATGTATCTCTCCTTGCAGTTCAATCAGTTATGCCTCACTTTTTATGATAGCCTGTTGTGAGGAATATACGCATTAATAATTGTTATAGCTTCTTGGAGAACTGAGTCCATCATATGTAATGCCCCTCTTTACACCTGATAACTTTCATTGTTCTGCACTAACATTAATATAGCTATTCCCACTTCCTTTTGATTAGTTAGCAGGGGATATCTTTCTTCATCCCTTCACATTTAATCTTATGTATTTTTATATTTGAAGAGGGTTTCTTGTAGACAACATATACTTGGGTCTTGTTTTTGATTGACTCTGACAATCTCTGTGCTTTAATGGTATAATTAGACCACTGACATTTAAAATGATTATTTAGTTGAATATATACCATATTTATTAATGGTTTCTATTTGTTGCCTTTGTTTTTTGTTCCTATTTTGTTTTCTACTCTTCTTCTGCCTTTTTGGTCTAACTTAAGCATTTATATGATTGCATTTTCTCCTCTTTCTTAGTATGTCAGTTATACTTCTTCTTTATTTAGGGGTTGCCCTAAATTTTGCAGTATATATTTACAATTAATCCAAATTCAGTTTGGATTAATCCAATCACACACCACTTCACAAGTAGTGCAAATATCTTATAATAATAAAATAATCCTAATTTCTCCCTTCTTTTCCTTCTATTATTACTGTCATTTATTTCACTAATAAATAAGCATACTTAAGCATATACACATACATATATGCAAATATATGCAGGTATACATGTATATATATGTGTGTGTATACATAATCGAACATACCATTGCTATAATTATTTTGAACAAACTATTCTGTTAGATTAAGAATAAGGCAAATAAAAGATTTTTATTTTCCTTTTGCTTACTCATTCTCTGGTGCTCTTTCTTTTTTATGTATATTTGAGTTTCTGACTTATATCACTTTCCTTCTCTCTCAAGAACTTTTTTTACATTTCTTGCAGGGAATGTCTATTGGCAAAAAAAGAAAAAAAGTCCCTCAATTTTTGCTTGTCTGAGAAAGTCTTTATTTCGCCTTTATTTTGTAAGGATAATCTCACAGGAGACAGAGTTCTCAGTTGTTGGATTATTTTCTCAACATTTTAAATATTTCATTCCACTCTCTCTGCCTGCATAAATTCCTCAGGAGAGGTCAGAAATAATTCTTTCCTTTGTCTATAGGTAAGGTGTTATTTTCCTCTGGCTTCTTTCAGGATATTTATCCTTTATTTACTGTAGTTGGAATATGATATGCCTGGGTAGTTTTTTGGGGGGCACTTATCCTGCTTGGTATTCTCTGAACTTCCTGGATCTATAGTTTGACATTCTCGGTAATTACATTGGGAAAATTCTCAGTAATTTTTATTTCAAATATTTCTTCTGTTCATTTACCTTTCTTCTCCTCTAGTATTTCCATTGCATATATGTCTCACATTTTTTGGGTATTCTGTTCCTTTTTTATCATTGCTGTTTTGTTCTAGAAGTTTCTATTGACTTATCCTGAAGCTTAGAGATTCTTTTCTCAGCCACTTCTAGTCTAATGAGACCATTACAGTATTCTTCATATCTGCTACAGTGTTTTTTATCTCCAGCATTTTTTATTCTTAGAATTTTGATCTCTCTGCTTACATTGCCCAGCTTTACTTACGTGCTGTCTACTTACCCATTAGAGCCCTCAGGATATTAATCCTAGCTGTTTTAAATGAATGGCCTGATAATTCCAATTTCCCTGCCATATCTGAGTCTGGTTCTTAGGCTGGTTTTGTCTCTTCAAACTGTGATTTTGGCTTTTGAATGCTTTGTAATATTTTCTTCATAGCTTGATATTATATACTGGGTTAAAGAACTGCTATAAATAGGCCCTTAGTAACGTGGCAGTAAGGTATAGGAGGAAGGGATGAATTCTGTGGTCATATGATTAGGTCTTAGTTTTTAATGAGTCTGCCCTTGGGCTGTGAACTTGACAAGAACTTTTCAGCCTCTCTCTCCCTTCAATGGGACAAGATAGCTGGAGTGGGGCCGGAGTTGGATATTTCCCTTCCCCCTAATCAGTTAGGCTCTGACAAAACTCCAATAGTTTAGGCTATGATAAAATCATTTCTTCTGAGACTAAGCCTTCAACACACACACACACACACACACACACACACACACACACACACACACACGACGATCTGGTGCATTTCTAAATGGTTACTTTCCCCTTCTCCCTGCAAAAAGCACAAGGGGATTTTTCTCCCATATTTGCTAAAATAATCTGATCAAGTTCCTGGAGATAAAATTCACAAACTTCTATAACTCCGATGCACTGGAGTTTTTAACTTCCAGACTTGTCCACACTAAGCCTCAAGAAATGTGTTACAGTTGATGTTTTCCTATCCTGCCACCGGTTCTCATACAGACATCTGCTCTTGAGTTTCTGCTCCAGTAAATTGTGATTATCTGTATTTTTCTCTTTGTCTCTCCAATTTTAGAGCCAGTGGTTTGCCATGTAATCTCATTTTTCTGAAGGATCTAAGAAGAGTTGTTGATTTTTCAGTTTGTTCAGCTTTTTACTGTTAGGATGGATAGTTCTGAGGTCCTTGCATGTTGGACCTAAAACCTTAACTCCTTACTTTTTAAAAATAAATATCTTAGTTTAGAATAGATTTAGATTTATAGAATTGTCACAAAGATAGTATACAGAGTTCTCACATACTTCATGTCCAGTGTCCCCTATCACTAACATCTTACATTAATATAGTATGTTAGTCAAAAGTAATGAGCCAATGTCGACACATTATTATTAAATGAAGTCCATACTTTATTCAGATTCCCTTAGCTTTTACCTGATTTCCTTTTTCTGTTCCAGGATCCCATCACATTACATGTAATCATCAAGTCTCTTTAGAATGCTCTTGGCTGTGACGATAACTACTATACTTTTTGACTAATTTGTCCATTGTTTTGCTTCATTTATGCTTCCTTATGTCCCTGCATTTACTTTTTAAATTAATTTATATCATTGGTTTCTTTTTTTCAAATTTATGTAATAAATATTGCTCTGTCTAATGTTTTCTTTTAATGGTTGCATTTCTCAAGCATCTGCTTATTTTGGTGAACGTCTCTGAAAAATCTGGGTGTATTGGGTATAGAGAAGTAGCTGAAGCCTAGGCCCTAGTAGTCTGGGTTTTTCCTGTGAATTTTAGGAGGTGAGGGGGGATGTACCTCAGAGCTTCTGTCTGCCACCTCCTTTGCTGCCTTTCCATTAGACAGATAATACGGTCAGGGAATCTTCTTAACCCTTTGAACATCAAGCTAGCTGAAGGAGGAAATATTTCCTTTCGATATACTATGGCTGGGGATTTGGAAGGGGGAGGAGTATTGGAGGGGGTAAAACCATCAATATATTCCCATAAGGTTGAGTTGGGCTTCAGCATCATGGACACCAAGGAGCTCAAGCAATTGCTACTGACCACTGACTCTTTGGGGCATCAGGGCAGCCAGAAATCCTCAAATGGTGAGGGGGCAAAAAAGACCTTCGATAGTCTCCACAACCTCTCTGCTCTTGGTATCCCACCCCTAGTGCCACTTGCCATACATCAGTTCATACAAGTGGTTGGTATCCCCAGGGATTTTGCACAAAAACCCTTAGATCCAAACCCTCTTCTCTGATCTGTTGTTTCTCTGAGGTTGTTTAGAAGAAGGAATCCACAGTTTGTGCTAGCTCTCTGTATTTTCAGGAAGCAATGGAGGCTCAGGGAGTCTAAGGTCCTGAAGTTAGTGAGTCTAAGGTCCTGAAGCTAGATGTAGGATATAGACTAATATCAAAGGACACAAAAGCCTACACACTTTCCACTTTCCAAACAGCCTTTAACGCCTACAGGCCCAGGGTGTCAAACACAGCACAGATCCTTGGAGTACTGAGACTACTGTGAAAACCAATTAAGTTTTGTGGGTGCATTGTATATCTGAAATGGGACTTTGATGGACAACCCTCCTGGCAGGGGACTTCCAAAATTTAATGGCAATTTAAAGAGAATAAAGAGGAATACTATTGCATTTCTTTCCTTTATCGCTCATTTATTTATTCACTCATTAACTCATTCATTTATTATACACTTACTAAGAACTATACACATTGAAAATAAAATAATGAGAAAAAAAAACAGACATATCACCTACCTTTAGGGAGAATTTTTCTATTTTCTAGTAGGGGTAGTCAGATATAATTCTCGTATGTAAACAACACCCATTCATTAAAAGTATATGGTTGCTACTCAATTGTACCTATGAGATCCACAGATCTATGTACTCACACATACTTAATTTAGCCTAATAAGTGGTAACATAATACTTGCAACTCACTGGGGACAAACTGTTAAGTAGGGAATGATGATCTTCAATACTCTCCAGAACTCTCTCCTCTGTTCCTACCAATAATTGATTTATGCTCTTTTCTTACTCCTATTGATTAGACAAATAACAAAATTGTTATTAAGTCAAGACAGACCATCCAGATTTGATTAATTTTCCAAAACTTTTGCCAAAGAAATAAATCTCTAAGTTGAACATTAGAAAAATATTGGGGTAAGATGAGGTCAAAGTTCCTTTGCAGTTCCCAGAAATTATGTATATTGAAGACCAAGCCAGCAAGCTTATCTTGCAAAGAAATGGAAGTAGATCCAAACAAATGAACAAACAAAAATCGTCCTGATTTTTCTTCGCTATGGAATTATAAACTATTGATTAAAGGGGACAAACTGCTTGGAAATGGATGCTAGCAGATATGAAAATAAAATCACTTGTAACAATGGGCTCTAGGATTATGTGCTTAAAACATTTCTCTCTCACTGGCTTATCAGGCAACCAAAAAATTAAAAGCAATTTGCACTGGAAACAGAGCGACACTCTCTGATAGTTATACTCTATGCAGCACTCCAGAAAAGCCAATAAAACCAATTACTGGGCAGTTGTGTTGCTCATTAGATGATCAGCATAAGCAAATAACATGGTCCAGAATCAGTCACCTGTTTCTCCTATAAGTATAGGAAGCGTGGTACATGAATAAGGAGGAGCCATCCAGGACAGGACCAGCTCTTCTGGGTCAGCTTTTGAAAGCAGTTGTTATTTTACATGACGCACGCACATAAATGTGTCCATATGAGAGGCTACCAAAATACCCTCGCTAGCACACTGAAAGGTATAAAAGGGAAAAGAAGAGGAGAAGAGCTCCATCTATAAATCTGTCATAATAGCTTCCATGATGTAGTAAGCACAGGCAAATAATGGTTATAAGAGCTGAGAAATGCTAGTAAGAAATGGAGGAATTCTTGTTCTTGAAAAAGAGTAAAAAAAAAAAAAAAGAAAAGGAACAAGAGGCAGAATTCTCCAGTTTGGATGCTTGTTGTGGTTAGCCAAAGCACCCTCAAGCAGGGGCTCAGGAATTCTGTCACCCCACATCACAATGTAAACACACACACACACACACACACA
The DNA here is from genome assembly GCF_017311325.1 of Ursus maritimus. Taxonomy (NCBI): domain Eukaryota; kingdom Metazoa; phylum Chordata; class Mammalia; order Carnivora; family Ursidae; genus Ursus; species Ursus maritimus. Next base: position 26,201,135 of record NW_024424786.1, read on the forward strand.
CACACACACACACACTATCAAAACTCCTCCTTCCCAATATAATATGGAAGAGGCTTCAAGGGGAAGATGATATAATTGTCTTAAATATGATTTAACCCATTATATCAGTATTTCTCTACTGGTGGTGATTTTGTCTCCCACCTCCTAGGACCATTGACAATATCTGTAGATATTACCAGCTCTCACAACTGAGGAGGATGCTATTGGCATCTAGAGGGTAAAGGCCAAGGATGTTGATGACCATTCTATGATACACAGAACAGTTCCCCTCTAATAAAAAATTATCTAGTCCAAAATATTAGTAGTGCCAAAGTTGAGGATCCATGCAATATATGATAGTAGACAAAAATCAGCTATCTGTGAAATATAGGTCACTGTTTAATTTCATCACACCATATAAGAATCTCAAACTTTCATTAATAGGTATTAGAAAGAAATCTTAAGATGTCATTACTCAGGTAAAGATCCAACACTGACAAGGGGGCCTGATCAGATTGTGTCCCCTTTCAACTTCACAGAATAATGTTGTATCATAATCATTAACATCTCTATTTTAACAAAGGAAAAGAAAACTATTCTTTTTCATCAAATTGGAGAAGATGCTGTAGAGAAGTCACAGTTATCTTACTACTAAGATCTTTTCCCTGCTTCCTCTAGAGCTGAACACTTTCATACTTCAACAATCGGGAGCACAACATTGTTGGTGAAAGTTAAAGGGGCTCATACACACTTCTTTCTTTTCTACAAAGTCAGTGATGTCTTTCATCAAGATAATTGGTACAGAACTAAAACAGTCCATAGACCCTCTGATTCAGTCATTAATTCATTTCTCGAGATAGGTATTGACCTACTCTATATCAGACATTTTGCTAAGAACTGAAGCATTGATAAGAAGACAAATACCATCCTTTTCCTCCCAAACTGATCTGTGTAGGGGACAGTGTTCACAGATAAGTAAACACAACTATTGTGGTAGGAAGAATAATCTCCCCTCCCCCAGTAAAAGTTCAGTTCCTAATCCCCAGAACCTGTGAATATTTATCTTCCACGGTAAAGGAGAACTTAGATGGTAGGTACAATTAAGGTTGCTAATTGGCTGACCTCACAATGGGGATTAGATTGTCCAGATGGGCCTGCATGTAATCAGAAGGATCTTTAAACATGGAAGAGAGAGGCAGAGGAGAAGGAGACAAGAGTAAGAAGGTGTGAGAAGGATTTGACCTGCTCTCACTGGCTCTGAAGATGGAGGAGGGGCTAAGGAATGAAGGGGGTCTCTAGAAGCTGGAAAGGGCAAGGAAATGGATTCTCCCCTAGAACCTCAAGAAGGAATGCAACCCTGTCGACACCTTGATGTTAGTCCAATGAGAGCATGTTAGAATCTTGCCCTCCAGAAACGTAGGATAATAAATGTCTGCTGTTTTGAGCCAGTGCATGTGCAGTGATTTGTTAGAATAGCAAGAGGAAACTAATTCAAATGCCAATTGCTTTGAGGAAGAAATACAGAGAAGCACCTAGCAAGGCAGAGGGATGAGGCGTGCATGTGTGCATCCGTGTGTGGCGGGGGCTGGGGGGAGATATCAAAACTTCTCCAGTTAATTAAATTTTGAGCCAGATCCTCAAGGATACGTGTACGTTAGTCTTTGGAGAAGAGTAGAAGTGTGTTCTGGGCAGAACAGAAGTAAAGGCTTAGAAGTAAATGAGGTGGTGCTTCTGGTGAACCCTATCAAGTTGTTCATGTCATAGAGAAAAACAAATGCTCATGATGAGAGATAAAGCAGGAGAGATGGTCAGATGGCTGAACATCGTAGACCAAGCTCCTGAGTCAGGATTTGCTTCAAAGAAAAATAGTCAACAGGGACTTTTAAATAAATGCCATAGTCTAATATTGGGGGGAAGTATGTTCTGGTTGCTGGATGAAAATGGATTGGAGAGAGACAAAAATGGAAGTGGGGAGATCAGTTTGAGGCAATTGCAGCAATCCCTGGGAAACTGGCCATCCACACAAGGCCAGGCCATTGGGAATAGACAGACATAGCTGTGCTGAGGTAGAATCATTAGGAATTGGTTAAAACATATAGACAAACAATGAGGTCTTAATGGGGAGGAAGAGGGGGAGGGAAGGCTGAAACCCATGTGTCTAGCTTCAAAAACTGAGTGGATGGGAGATTCTTTCTCTAGAACAGAGGAACACAAATAGTGGGGGATTTCATTCAGGAAAAAAAACAACATTGGTTTTAATCATGTTTGTGTTGTAGGGTCTGAGGACTACATGGGTGGGCTAGAATGCCAGCAAAATAATTTTCAGGCCTCCATGGCTCCATAATTCTTATTTCAAATTCCAATGGGACACTCTGCTAGTGTCTGAATTCCATTAGTACCTAGAAAGGTGGTCAAGGGCAGATTGGTTCCTTGATGACTCGCCTCTGAACCTGGCAGTCTGTTTCTTTTAATCTTGAAACTGGCCTTAGGATCACAAGAAGCAGTTGTTAATATACTACAGAAACAAATAAGGAAATAAAATCCATCTTTTAATGGTATTCTGAGTCAAAAACGCTAAAAATCATGAGCTGTAGAATCATTATACAAATTTCGCTGTTTTACTCACATACAGAAGTGGGTATCAAGGTTTGATTAAGACTCGTGTGAAAAGAAGATCTGGGGCTGGGGGGGTGGGGGAGAAGGAGAGAGAATCCTTTACCTAAAACAGTTGAATAGAGAAAAAGATTCATTTTCCTGAAAGTTACTTAAATAAAGTATACCCTTGCAATGACTTTGAATAGTCTAGGTTCAGACACGTAAGTATACATTTCCAACTTATTAGTGATTTGCAAACATTGTTCACCTGCGGCTGGATTTATGAGCCACAGAACATTTATACATGAATTTGTTTCTGACTGCCAGCAGATCCTAGTGCACCACAGGACTAATTCCACTCCCCTTGCATTCTTCTAGGTGTGGGCTGCAGATGTTTCATTTCATTGTTCATAATACGTATTCATAAATATATATGTATGCAGAGACTTGAAAATTTGGAACCTCTTTTATTATTCAAAACATATTCAGTATTCCTCTAACCCTTGTCTCTAACCAACATCACTCTTTTTACTCCTGCCTTTTCCTCACATGTATATAATCAGCTTCCCTCCATTTTTTTCCCACCTGATCTTGTCTATATTGAGCCGAGGAATTTTTAACCTCTATGGACCCCAATCTTGCTCATTTTCCTTTTCTTCCACATGAATTTGTATTCTGACACAGTATTTATTTTTATCAAACTTTATCTAGGAGAGTGGGAAGAACATATCAGATTTAAATACAGTTTCCCCCACTTCCTACCTATGTGACATTGGCAAAGTTATGTAACTTCTCTAATCTCAGAGTCTATTTGTAACGTGGGGGCAATACTACCTACAACTTCAGTTTATTTTGCAGATTAACAACATATGGAAATGTGTGACACGGAGCAGATTATAATGCAGTGGATATGCTCCACAATGATAACCACTACACAAATATGTAGCAAGAATACAGACAGAAGAAAAAAAACATAGTTTTACTTAACATCCTTCCCTTCTTATATAATTCCAGATATGCAAATACAAGAACCTACTACTTTTAGGCCAAAATCTTCTACTGATTGTCCTGATGCTTTTAGAAACCTAAGCAAAAACTAAAACACATTTCAAAGGAATTTCTTAATTGAAATAACTCCAACTTTGCCAGTATGTTTGTGTGGGTGTTATCATCTCTAGGATATATACCTGATATGATCTTTTAAAATCGGTAATGGGAGTGACATCTGTCCCATCAAATTTCATTAGCTCACATCCTTATCTGTGTTAAACTGAAAAATCAGTATAAGAGATTACTTAATGCAGCCTGTCCTCTGAGCTTCCTTTCACACCTGTCCTAGGTAGGTGTGCAAATCTGTGATTTTGGGAGCCTTCTTTCTACTTTCTTGCAACTCAGCATAGTCCCAAACTTCTTCCTGGCTAACCCCTCAGGAAAATAAGAATGTAGGGTACCTGGTGAATAATTTCCCTCCCAAGACTCAATCACTCTCCATAGAAACTCTTACTGCAAAGTGCCAGTTAGTAAACATTTCAGCATTAGAAGGCTAGGCAGTCTTCCTAGCATCTACTTATCTCTGCTGTGGTAGCACAAAAACATCTATAAATAAAATGGAAACAAATGGGCATGGTTGTGTTCAAATAAAATTTCTTTTACAAAATAGAGAGCCATATTTAGTCTATGGGCCATAGTTTTTCAACCCCTACTCTAGATTACATGGGTTGAATTTCTGTGCTCGGATAGTTTTCCTTTTAACAGGTCATGATTAAGATGCAATATGAAAATGTCAAGCTCAAAATGCACTTAAGGAAAATGTCCAGTGAGATGAGGGAAATTAGGATCAAGAGAAAAACAGACACAAAAATTCTGACTGCAACTGTAAAGTGAATATGTCTGTAGGCAAGCACCTGTCAGGGGAAGCACTGGGGTTTCTCTCGGGTTATCTCTGGTGGAGAATCAATCCTTTTTCAACCCATTATATATTCGAAAATACAAAATCATGTATTTCATAGCAATTTTTTTTAAAAAAAACACCTTAAATATGTCATTTTCTGCACCTATCTCAGTATGAACCAGTAGCAAACAGAACTGGCGAGGTCCACAGACCATACTCTAAGGATGGGAAATGATGTGTTAGAAGGAAAGTCTCTGACTGGATGTGTTTCTGCTGCAAAGTCTTTATCATACTTGTTCACAGATTATTTGCTGCTTTCCCAATAAAGACGTGCATTATCCTAGCACCCAGGGTCTGTCACAATCAGCGCCCTGCTATATTGTTTTGGTTGTGCCCTCCTCTGCACCCACACAGGGTGACTTCTTGTGCCCAAATAGACCTGCTTTCCACATTTGGTCATTGCCCTTGCTGTTCCCTAGCTCTGTACGGCCTTGGCAAGTCCATCTTCAGCGTTCTTCTGAACTCCTTCATGATGTCATGTTTCCTCTCCACTGGATGCCATCTGGTCCTCCACTGGACATCCATAATGCACTGCATTCTTTTCCCCTGACTATCCCTGCTTTAGATAATATTGTGATCCTCTCTGTAGGTGCCTTCTTCTAAGACTGGATAGTGAGTTTTTAGAACTTGAGCTGTCTTTTATATATAAGATCAGAGTAGCTAACACAGTGCCTTTTATAAAATAGGGGTTCCTTACAAATGAGTCTGTAAATGAATGACACCGAACCCGCTCCTTAATTACCCTCTCTTAGGGATCGTCTTTGACTTTTTTAAGAATCTCTCCTCTGTACCTCTGTCCTTTCTGTCTTCCACTTAGGACAAGGAGGCTTACCAGCAAGAGATATTGGGTATCTAAAACCACAGGACACGGGAGTCTGTGGCATCAAAAGCAAAGCAAAAAGATGCATGACTCATTTACAGAACAAGCAAAATGGAGCCTAGAGAATGAAAATGAAATTTATGGCTCATTTATACCATTCTGAATGTCACTGTAAGACAACATTTCATGGAGAAGCAGGCCAGCCATGATTAGCATTCATTGCAGCCACAGCCCATGACAACTGTTTGTTTCCACTGTGATCCTCAAGACTTCGCTTTAGGATGAAAACTTAATTGGATATACTGAGGGAAAGAGCTGCTATTGGTAAGTGAGTAAAATTTTATCATCTCCAACAAAGTTACATAACTTGCAGAATTATGAAGCCAAGTTGGTATTCACCCTGCAAATAAATATAATTCTGAATGAAAAAAAAAAACCTGACAAATTTAAGCTGTGTTAGTGACACATGGGGAAAAATATAGCCAAAGATTCACTCATGCATTTTTTTATTATTATTATTACATATGAAACAAATTAGGAGTTTAATGACCATGCTACATTTTATTGGTTTGCCTTTATATTTAATACTTCCCATGAATGTATTTTGGGGGTATGGTTCAAATTTATTTCATCAATATAAAATTCCACTTTGAGTAAAGATGTTCACTGTAAAAGCCAGAAACTGTGACTATGCCTTGCCTCTCAGAGTCTACCCCCTGATTTCCATGGTATTAAGGAAAAAGCCAAGGAAAGGCAGACATTCTAGAGGACAGGCTTCTTGCTAGCCATGCACACCGCTTCTTCTAAAGAATCCTTCCATGACAGCAACTGGAAGGAGCAGATCAAATACTGTTTTCTTGATCTCTTTCATGTCACCATGGGTGACACCACTAATTTCTAGAAATTAAAATAACCCTTTCTTTTGGTTACTTTAGCTATAAGAATGGGACTGTCTAAATCTGGAAGCTAAGCAAAGGGTGTGGCTAGGTAAGGGCCAGAGGCAGTGTAATAATGTTCTTTATGTATCAACTTGGCTAAACTGCAGGCTAGATGACTCAAACAAATTGATCTAGTTGGTGCTATGAAGATACTTAGTAGATGTGATTAAAGTCCAAAGTCGGTAGACTTTAAATAAGGGAGATGACCCTGGATGACCTAGGTGGGCCTGATTCAATCAGGTGAAAGGCCTTCAGAGCCCAACTGAGGCTCCTCTAAGGAGAAGAAACACCCACGGTGGACTGCAGCCTCAGCCTGCCCTTTCTGATGGCCTGCTCTAGAGATTTCTGACTTTGTCTACCCATCCCCACAACTACATCAGACAGTTCCATGCAACACATCTCTCGATATTTATCTTTTAGTGGTTCTATTTCTCTGACCAATAGAGGCAAGCCACAGGACCAAGGATTGCGTTAACATACATGGAGCAGACAGCTAGTGAGCAGGGGCAGCAGCAAGCAGAGCTGTCATTAGCCCTCCAGAAAACCCACTCAAATCCTCAAACCCTCAGTTTTAGTGCCTGTGAGTCCCAGTCCTATTCCATCCCTTTGAGATCTTGGGTATCCCCTTGAAATCTTTACTGTGTTAACTTGAATGTGTTTGTTGTAACCAAATGGCCTTGATGAGAGCAATTATTATGTGCCTGGTACATTCTAGAAAAGGGCAAAATCGACACTTTTTTTTTGAGACATTTATTTTTCTGTTAATTCAACACATATTTATTATCTATGATCCATAAGACACACGGCCATGGGTGCAGGAAAGACACAAAGATGAATCTGGTATGTCCAGCTTGCTTTCAAAACTTTATAATCTGGTATGGAAAATATCTGTCCCTAAATATCCCCTTTCCACAACTAAAGGCGGCCCATGGAGTGGGTTAGGCCTATAGCCAGAGCAACAGGAGTTCCCAGGTGGCTGAGAAGATCGAGAGAGACCCCTTGGCGAGTAGGGCATTTGATTCCTCCCAGGCCGACCATGTGCTGGGGGGGGGGGGTGGTGGCGGCAAGAATACGAAAGGAGAGCCACATAGGTCTACTCAAACAAATTCAAATAAACCATGTTGTCTCTAACTTGACAAATATACTTTTGCCACAACAGGCCAAGTAACAAAATGACTGACTCCTAGAGCTTCATGCTCCTTTCCTCCTTTTCCGTGGTTCCAACTGAGGGCAGGAAGGGTCTCACATGCACACATGTGGACACCACCACCTGCACATCCATGCCCCATCCATGCCTCCTGCAAACAGCAGTCCCACAGCCACCCCAGGAGCCCAGGGTACGCACACCAGCAGGGAAACCCACTCTGAGGAGGCCGAACTTAGGAAAGAGGCCACTGAGGCGGTGGGTTTAAGGCAGCTTAGAGTGTGACTTGGGTGAATATTCTCCTTGGCCCAAATGACTCCTCTTCTCTCACCTCTTAAAGAAGGTGCCAGAATGGCACTCCCTAACGTTTAGGCACAAATCAGAGGCCCCACTTTCTGAACTCTCTTTCACTATTGAACTCTTTAGGGTGGTGATTTTAAATCCTCCAACAATTATTAAGTACTTTCCATGAAAAAGTATGGAGTTTACAGTAAAAGGATGTGATCCTTTCCTTCAAGTATATATTCTGGAGAAGAGGAAATAACTCATTTACCCTATTTCCAAATATGCAGCTCGTAGCTGTTTAGTGATTATTTGGCTATCTGTGCAGTTCTCTCCCATTTTTTTAAATGCACAGGATCTATTCAGGTGGTGGTAAGGTCAAAGGGAGGAGGAGTACCTGAGGAGGAGGCATTAGCAGCAAAACAAAGGAATAAGAAGTAGCTCAAGGTGGAAAGAGGGGCAACTTCATGAGAAGGAGAAACGGGTAATAATTTTAAAAAGCAGGCAGAGGCAATATTACAGAGGACCTAGAAACACTAAGGAGGACCAGCCTAAATCTTTTGTCCTATTTTCCTAAAATGAGAGAAAGGAGGGATGGAGGAAAGGAGGGAGAGAAGGAGGGAGGGAGGGGAAAAGAAAACCTGTCTTTATCTTGTACCTACCAAATGGTATTTAGCAAAGACAACTTTTAAAGTTTGCTTTATGTATCCAATTACATTTTTTTATAATAACATTTTTTATTATATTATGTTAGTCACCATACAGTACATCCCTGGTTTTTGATGTAAAGTTCGATGATTCATTAGTTGCGTATAACACCCAGTGCACCATGCAATACGTGCCCTCCTTACTACCCATCACCGGTCTATCCCATTCCCCCACCCCCTCCCCTCTGAAGCTCTGTTTGTTTCTCAGAGTCCATAGTCTCTCATGCTTCATTCCCCCTTCTGATTACCCCCCTTTCTTTATCCCTTTCTTCCCCTACTGAGCTTCCTAGTTCTTATGTTCCATAGATGAGAGAAACCATATGATAATTGTCTTTCTCTGCTTGACTTATTCCACCTTATGCCAGTCAGAATGGCAAAAATTGACAAGGCAAGAAACAACAATTGTTGGAGAGGATGTGGAGAAAGGGGATCCCTCCTACATTGTTGGTGGGAATGCAAGTTGGTACAGCCACTCTGGAAAACAGTGTGGAGGTCTCTTAAAAAGTTAAAAATTGAGCTACCCTATGATCCAGCCATTGCACTACTGGGTGTTTACCCCAAAGATACAGACGTAGTGAAGAGAAGGGCCATATGCACACCAATGTTCATAGCAGCAATGTCCACAATAGCTAAATCGTGGAAGGAGTTGAGATGCCCTTCAACAGATGACTGGATTAAGAAGTTGTGATCCATATATACAATAGAATATTACTCAGCTATCAGAAAGAACGAGTTCTCAACATGTGCTGCAACATGGATGGCACTGGAGGAGATAATGCTAAGTGAAATAAGTCAATTACATTTTTCATTGGGAAAGTGATTAAATCACTGTTAGAGAAAAGAAAAATCTGACCTTCAATTTCTGTGTGAAATACAAGAGCACTTTGTTTCCTCAACTGCTCTACTGATGTTTAAAGTGAGGGCAGGGCTGTCCCACTGCGCAGCTGAGTGGACTTAAGGATTTGAGACCTTTTCTCTGACCTCAGTGCTGTGTGTGTGTCTGTGTGTGTGTGTATGTGTGTGTGTACAGGTCCTCTTGTGAGCATGTGGGTGCAAACCCGGGTTTTCACTGAAAGAAATTAAAGCTGGTAATAGACGCTGAGTTGAGAAACTTAAAAGTTAACGCTCACATTCATGTTGCCCATTTACCCATAAGAAGTGTTGAAGCAAATGCTTTGGGTCGCTCTGCTGTCTCTGTCCAGAGAGAAAGTGACTTAAAGGTAAATCCTCACTATCTCAAAAAATGCTTGCTCCAAATCCAGGCAGTGAAGAGTGTGTGTTTATGTGAGGGGAAGTCAATCTGCATATGTGAGGTGCAGAGGGCCTGCAAACTGATCGCATTCGAACACATGCTATTTTATAAGGATGAATATGATGATGATGGTAGGAGTAGAGCAGCTATACTTTGTTGAGCAGTTGCTATACGACAGAAATTGTGCTACCACAACTCTGTGTGGAAGGCTGTATCATTATCCTAATTTCAGCCAGCAAGGAAACTGGGATGTGTAAAATTGCAATAATTTGCCCAAGGTCACAGGGCAAGTAAGTGAGGGAAGTGTGATAAATACAAAACCAAGCATAGCAGCTGTGCCTGTTTGCAGAGGCCCAGTTTTGAAACTCCCTCACGTGCAATCCCATGCAGTTATGGGGAAGCTCATGTGCTGAGGAGAAAGAGGCCTAACCTGGGAGGAGGAACACGTAGTTTCTAGATCAACACTTCTTCTAACGGGGTATTTGAGTCCCTTCAGTCACGTGCAGCTCAGGAGAGGATCTTCAATTCTCTTTTTTTTTCTTTTAAAGATTTTATTTTTTTATTTGAGAGAGAGCACACAGGAGCAGAGAGAGGAGCAGAGGGAGAGGGAGAAGCAGAATCCCCGCTGAGTAGGGAGCCTGATACGGGGCTCAGGGCTCGATCCCGGGACCCTGGAATCATGAGCTGAGCAGAAGGCAGACGCTTAACTGACTGAGCCACCCAGGTGCCCCAAGGATCTTCAATTTTCTTTAAAGCAGGTCAGC